>NC_041049.1:1346876-1574376 GCF_900634775.1 Gouania willdenowi
ACACACACACACACACACACACACACACACACACACACACACCCGCATGTTTTTCTCACTTCCAAGGACACCATATTGACTGGAAACCTATGATTAGACACACACCAACCTAAAGAAGTTAAAATATACAACACGCACACACATATACACACACACACATACACACACACAGTGAGCTGTCATTCGTCATGTGTGTAATCAAATGTTACATGTTTTCAGAAAACAGGAAGATGCTTTGAGTCTTCAGCAGCTTTTCAGAATAAAAGTCCAGGATTGAAACCTGAAACAGACTTTCTTCTACAGTAAATCCTGTTAGAGGATGATTGGTCTTGTGTGGAGGAGCCGCAGCTCTACTCTGAGCTCCTCCTCCATCAGGACCACATTTTAAAACCATTAATGAGGTTTTTTAATAATAGTGTGAACATATCTGTGCTTTAGCACTTTATCACAAACACACTACAAACCATGTGTTGGTCTGTGATGTGAATAAAATTCTCTTTTGGGGGTATTTTACTAATAATTTATTCATCAATATCCTGCACTGACACTCAAATTAATACAATTACATTTTAAAACTGGGGCAGGCAACATTAAACCTCGCAACTCAGGACAAGATAAAGGCCACAGTGAACATGCCAATTGAAAAATGCCAAATATATTGTAATCGTAGGAGTTCTTATTATTGTTCTTCCGCAACTCCTTTGTCCTGGAACTCCTCCTTGGCTATTAATGCAGCACTAATGACATGTATTATCATCTCATAGGGACAATGTCAAGGATGATTTATCGACCTTTTTTGGAGCCAAAAGGTCAAGGTCAAGGTCAAGTGTGAAAACCCAAAATCTTCCATATGTCTACGAAGATTTATCATACAAGTTTGATGCTTACATTCATTAAAAGCTCATCTCAAGTGAAGTATTTTATTTAACTGGGCCAAAGCTGTACAACCTACCAGTAAAAAGATCGGTAGGGGTCAAAGTTAATGTCGTCACAAAAAAACAAAATTTTCCTATAACTTGGCCACAAATTGAAATACAGTGCTTAGACTGGTACCATTGAACAACATTTCCTTTCAATGTGTGACCTTGACCTTCACTCAAGGTAATATTTAAGGTCAAGGTCAGTCTACTGTTTTTCCTGCATTATATAATTTGTCAACAAATCCAGACACAGGTTGTCATTTTTGTCAATTTTCAATTGCCAAACACGTATTCGCTTTGCAAATATAGGTCTGTTAGTGGATAATCCCCCGCGAAACTAGTAGATTAAGGGATCATTAGCAGATACACAGCGTTTACTTCACAAACACAACTCAGTTTTATCTACCCACATAATCTATATATCTTCTTTTTTTCAAATCAAACAATAATGTTTTGAATTGTGTTATTTGTGAAAAGTGCAAATGAAGTGTTTGAATATGATCACCTGATATATTTTTTAATAGTTATAATCCTGATTTATTTTGAGATCTCTCCTGCTGACTTTGGCTAACCATTTCTTTCTCCTCTCTGGTTCGGTTGGGAAGCCATACATTTTCACTCCTTTTTTGGAGCGATTGGAGCATCCCCTACCGCACAGCAAACCATGGTGCAGACTACATGCAAGTACACCACGTATGAAAGGACCAGACAAACTGCATGACAAGTTATTCATGTTTCTGACTTTGTTAGACATTTATTTAATTAATCATTCTTGGTACATAAGTGCATAGTACAAATCTAATGTCTGTTTTTATATACAGTATGTATGAACATAATAAATATGTTTTCAATATGTCCTGTCTGGATGTGGTGTTTTTTTAGGCCGGTGTCATGGACTGAGTTTACCTCCGTACTGAGATTCTCTTTCAATCTCAGTATGTGATTGCTACGTACTGACATGTACCGATGCTAGATTAGCCATGCACACAGATTACTGTACTGATTTTAAAAAACGCTTAAAACATCACATCAGTTGATCATCTATAAAAAATCAACCAATGATAATAAAAATATGATTGTCATGATCAGATTTATATGAATACAACAGCTTGTTATTGTAAAGTTAGGTTAACTGTTATCTATTGCAATGTATATCATAATCATGTTTTTTGGAAAATAAATGATTCCTTTTTGTATTGAGTTTTATTATAATCATGTTTTTTTTTTTAAATTAACTATTCCTATTCGTATTGACATTGCTGTATGAGACGCTATTACTGACTCAAGTTGTTGACTGAGATTGTCACTCAGTCAGCACGGCGGAAGTAGCAAAAATTTATTTTCCGGTGGTGTGCATGCTAATAATGGATCTCAGTACGAGGTAAACTCAGTCCGTGACACCGGGCTACCGGACTCAACACGCCCTCACTTTGTTCTTCTTCTTCTTCTTGTGTACACTAGTTAAAATCACTACTCCTCTGTGAAGGAATCGGGCTGAAATTTGGTAGCTATAATCTATGAATGTGTACGCATCGATGCTCAGAGCCCGATTTTTTATTTGGGGCACGGGGGGCCAAAAGAAAAACAAAAAATTCTCATTTATTTGTGAGTCAAATATTAAGACGGTAGGTGGTACCGGATAATTTCCGGTAATTTTTTTTACTCGGTGGAACCGAGTCATTTGACTGAATTCTGGGACGTGGTATTCGGTGCAGAGACGTTCCGCGGGCCCGGCCGTAGTTCATCAGAACTTATTAGATGACCCCGATATATTTCTGACTTTACAATACAAAAAGTAGACAGTAAAGTTATTCTGAATTTGTAAACATAATGTATTCATGTATATATAGTGTTATGAAGGGCAGGGTTACATACAAATCGTAAACTGAAAGATTGAATTCAATGTATCTGCAATGAATTTCCTGGACAGCGCAACAGCATCATGCTGCTGATGCTAATCTCCTCTGACCCGTTGTGTTGACGATCATTGACAGTCACCTGTCAGACTCCTTTTGTCCTAGTCTGTCCCAGATTGCATTACATCATTAAGATTCCATAGGCCCTTAATTTCAATGGGACCAATGAAATGGAAAAAAATCAACGAGTATGAATTCCCCCCCCCCCCCACCCCCCCAAATAAAAGTTGGTTGTATGCATAAAAGTTGCATGGCTATTAGTATGTCAATAAACATTGACAAGTTTAAGAACATTAAAGAAAATTCAAAGCAATACATCCTGTATACAATACATAGATATCAACACAGTTTTTAACCAAATTAATGTTGGCCTTAACTACGTCCAAAAACAGGTAAGCTAGCTGTTTACACTAATCTTTAAAACGAAATTACGTTAGGAAAAAAAACTATTCATGTACTACATAAACATTAATTGTATATAAACATACATATGACGGTGTACTGCATAAATATTGTAAATAAATGCAGTTATTGACGACAAATTGCCGAAAATCCCAGTTATTCACTCGGAATCAATGGATTTGAGTTCCCGTCAATAACTTCCGGGAACTATTTGAGTCTACATGAATCACGTGACGGTCAAGTATTTCAAACTTCCGTTGTCGCTGCTCGAGACAGGAGGCGTGGCCAACCTGGGAGAAATTTCAGGTTGGCCACTCCCATAAATACATCAGGGATACATTAATGTATATCGCCTCTGAGGAAGACAGTTGACAATAAAATAAAATAAAATATCCCGGTCTCTGTGACCTCTGACCTGCGGCGTTTTGCGCAGCTAACTCCGCCCCTCCACAGACAACAAGCGGGAGCTGTCTTTATACAGACCAAACGCTCCCCGGCCGTAACGGCTCATCCTTGCGCTGCGCAGACAGACCTGAGAGGAGCGCCCGAAACACTGTCTTTTTCAGCCCGTGGATCAGTGCGGCAGGGCGGAGACACCCGGACACCCAGCGGCCAGGCGGAGCACTCGTTCCAGGCTAACGGCGGCCAACATGGCGAGCGCCTCGTACCACATCTCCAACCTGCTGGAGAAGATGACGTCCAGCGACAAGGACTTCAGGTGATGATGTGGACCTTTGCGGCCTGGTACCGGTCTGTTTAGAGCGTGTGCTCACCGGGAGCCTGCTGTGCTAACTGAGCTAACGGCTAACCATAGGCCTAGCTATTAGTAGTTAGCTGTTTGCTCCTGGTGGCTAACAGTGCTGTCAGCAGACCTAAGTTAACACATGCGTTAACTTCAGCTCCACAAACCGAGCTGGACTGATTCGAACCGGGCCGTTCCGGAGCGGGTTCGGTTCGGTTCGGAGGTCTGAAGCTCCGGCTACATTAGCATGATTAGCTTAGATTGAACAGCGTGTAAACATCCAGCTGCTCCAGGAATCAAACCTACACTTCAGATGGAGATACGAGGGTTCATGGGGTTCATTTAGCTGTTGAGACATAAATCATTGTTTGAAGATTACTTTGGTCTAGGGTGACCAGACCAAAACCGGGGCAGTAATTTAACCAAAGAAGAAGACAGATTTTCAAAAGAAACTATTTGCTTTTATCTGTAATATAAATGACATTGATTTTATTTCTTTTGAATGAAATGTATTATTGTAACAGCTGAACCAAATACAAAGTGGCTTTCAGTCTAAAACAAAGCAGCATTTTTAGGTAACATAAAGTAGTTTTAAATAATCAAAACTATTGCTTGAACAAAAAACTAAATATTAGCTTGGTTTGACATCTGGCTTTAACACCACTGTTTAACATAATAACTGTAACCACACAGCCCCACATCTCCCAGCCCAATTATTATTTGCACATTTGTTGTTTTGAGCTTTTTCATTGGTTTATATTGCATGTGTTACTATGGCAACGGTTGTGATCGACAGTCCACAGAGATCACGTTTTTACTGCTTTCAGGTTCTTTTCTGTCAGTGGCAACAAACGTTTATTTCTTAATAAATGGACTGAGCTTGTAAAAAAGGGACAGATCAATGTTTTTGGGTAAATGGACATGGGACGTAACCCTAAAAAACAGAGACTGTCCTGGGTAAATCATCTGGTCACCCTACTTTAGTCTGTTAACAGTCAATAATCACAATGTAACAGGGTTAAAAATTAATAACTATAGAACATCTCTACCCTGATCTGACAACACACATTAATGCATTAAAGTGTTCAATGTGCTGCAGTAAATCTCAATAAAAGGAGTGAAAACAAGAGTTAAAACCTATTTAAATGTCTGACCAGGTTAGATTATTTTTTTATATTAAGTCTGAGTTCAGATCCAATAAAAAGTGTTTAAACTCACACTTGTGGAGGTGAACATGTTTGACTTCCTGTGATGTAGTGATTACTCAGGAAGTGATCCAATCACCTAACTCAGTCAAGGTTCTGTCCAGGAAGTTTTTCACACTCTGAGATCGCTTAGCATTAGAAATGTACATTTCTAACCTTCTGAAACCTTCTGTCCTGAATTTTTTTGGCCAAATTTTGTGAAGTAAAGCTAAAGTTTTTAAATCTCTCTTCCAGCTTTATTTAAAGAAAAAAAAATCTGACATTTTTACTGATTGTTCCATGATTATTCAATGTTCATACTGTACATTTTTAGTTTGATCTGATGAATATTTTTTGAGATATGGACAATTTAGTGAGGGGGTGTATGTGTTAGGGATGTCCTGATTAGGGGTGTTGAATAAATTGAATCGGCGATATTATTATCATATTATATCGTGCGATTCTCGGATCAATTATAAATGCCTCCATATTGATTAGGTTTTTTTTGTATTTATTTTTAATCTTTATTTAACCAGGAAAGTGTTTTCCACCACAAGAGACATTGTAACTACATAAAGAAGTGCTGAAACCTGGGCATGTTGACCAGCTTGTTTTTCAAAAAAATCTAAAAAGAAAGTGCTAACTTTCTGCATTTATTTGTTGTTATAGACATATACCTCAGTGAATTGGCACTAAAGTCAATGTTGGTTTAAAAGCCACATGCAGATTATGTTATTTTTTATTTTAATTTGTTGGCACATGGCATGTTAAAGCCAATATTTTGAGTGTAAAATATGCCAATAAAATAAATTTCATACATAATGTTCTCATGAAGGTGTACACATTTACAGATAAGTTGTTTAAGTCATATATATTTAAAAAAAATTACAATAATCACCTTATACTTTAATATCGGGATGTATCGTATCGTGACCTATGTATCGGGATATGAATCGTATTGCCAGATGCCAGACAATAAACACCCCTAGTCCCGATACAACTTTTTTATTTCCGATATGATACCGATATTGCAGCCTTGCGTATTGGCTGATACCGATATAGATCCGATGCAATATCAGCATGAATCATACATACTTTTATTACTTTATTTTTTTAAACTTTTTTCTTTAATAAAAATTTTTTTTTATTTTGTAGTGTGGAATGTTAGTCTTTGATCAAGTGATGTTACTGAAACAGAGAATTATAGTCAGCAACAGTAGGGATGAGAAAAACTGACTCATCTATTAGGGATTCACCGAAATGAAAATTTGTGGCCGAAGCCAAATAAAATATAAACGCTTTTCACTAATAGTGTATAAATAGCCTAGAATATATTTTTAGACATGTTTTTTAAAGAAAGTAAATGTTTATTGAATATTTTGACATTTTTTAAATATTCCAGTAACCTCTGCTTTTCAAAAAAAGCACAACAAAGGTTTTCATTTATAATAACCCTTCAAATAATTAAAAGAAAAAACTAAAGTGCATTCAAGTGGAGGTATGATGAATAAATGACTTTCTAATGGTTTATCTACAGTGATAAACATCATTTAGCCTCATTCAGAGGAACAAAGTGTAAAAAGTTGTTTCCTCTTGTTATTACATATTTTATATAAAGTCAGCTTTAAACAGGGCAGTTGGATTTTGCCCACGTTGGCAGGTGACGTCACCTAGCACGCCTCCTAGAATGTTAGCTCCTCCCTCTCCAACTATCTAACAGCTAAAACAAACACTGCTGTTTAATATAGAATATATATTATACTTTATTATCATATATGTAAATACAAACTGCACTACTTTTTCTGCTGCTGATCGTGTTGGGAGTCACTGCTTGCAGCCACGGACCCATTGTTTACACATCAGCTGTTAGCACTCCATGCTAATGCTACACCAGTTTATGCCGGGAGACCTGGTGTAGTGTAAGGAGGAAATGATGGGGATGTTTACTTATTCGTGGCTCACAGCGCTAACAACGGACTCTGTTGTGGAATTGGACGGTTTCCAACTTTTACGTGGTGACGGAGAGCGTTAAGGAGAGAGTCTGGCTGTGTTTGTGTGTGGAAAGGAGGAGGAGCTGCTGCTCTGCCTTTGCAGCAACGCACACATACTTTTCCGACTCTAAATCATTGCACGTTGTTTGATTGCGTCACACATTACTATTCGGCCTTGCTTTTAACTCACTAAACCGAATGTTGCTTTTTTTGCAATATTCGGCCGAATATATTTGGTGGCTGAATATTCGGTGCATCTCTACCATTTATTATTAACCTATTGGTTACATAATTTTTTAGCCTTCAACATATTTACAGTATTCTACAATTTAATAAAATAAATCAATAAATTAGAAAATCTGAAATTTGAATCCAACATTCGTTTTCAGGCTGATATCGGACCAATACCCTAGTATGTGTCCTTATTTTTCTTCCATTTTCATCTTCCAATATGTCAGGAACTCCATCACATAGAAAGGTAAATATGGTATAGTAATACAGCCCCACCTACTCTCTCAGAATATAGAAAAATATCTGCTATACATCCTATCTGGTGGACATGCCAGCTCCTCTAAATAGTCAAAGTTTCTACGACCTGTTGAATTACAGCCTGAATGTTTGTGTTAAGTTTGTATTAAACATTTAATTTCAAGTATTTCCAGACGGCGCAAGTTTTTTTTAAGTTGTCATTGTGTCATTTACTGCACAGCAGCTTCATGCAGGCGCGCGTACGTGAGCGTACAACAGCACAGCAGGTGGTAAACACACCCAAGCATTGATCACTTAAAAATATAGCTAATAATATTGGATAGGTGTAGCCTTAGTTTGCACAATGACGAGCGCTGCAAACAGACGTCACTCTCCAGAATAAACGGTCACCACTTCACCCATAACACCAGCTGGATCTCTGCGTTCCAGCCTGGTGTTGTACAAGGACACACCTCGGTGTTGGACATCCTCCATTAGCTTAGTACGTAGCGTTGCAGGCTGAGCAGGGTCAATGGGTGAAAGGGTAAATAAATCAACCAGATGTTTCTCCTCCAAAGGTTTATGGCCACCAATGATCTGATGACAGAGCTTCAGAAAGACTCGATTAAACTGGACGACGACAGTGAGAGGAAGGTGGGTGTGGCTCTGAGTGTCTCTGGCCTGTGATTGGTGGAGCTGCACTAAAGTCTGTATGGTCCTCAGGTGGTGAAGATGATTCTCAAACTGCTGGAGGACAAGAACGGAGAGGTGCAGAACCTGGCAGTGAAATGGTAATGAGAGCAAACCTCTGAGAACCGGTGGTGGTGGTGTTGTGGTGTGGACCCATGTGTGCGTTTGTTTTGTCAGCCTGGGCCCGCTGGTCAGTAAGGTGAAGGAATACCAGGTGGAGACCATCGTGGACACGCTGTGCACCAACATGCTGTCAGACAAGGAACAGCTCAGAGACATTTCCTCCATCGGACTGAAGACTGTGATCGGAGAGCTGCCGCCGGCCTCCAGCGGTAACACATGCACACACACACACACACACACACACACACACACACACACGCTTCCTGAAATCATGCCAAACATGCTTAATAACTGTTGTTAAATCCCTCCTCCAGGCTCCGCCCTCGCCGCTAGCGTTTGCAAGAAGATAACTGGACGGCTAACAAGCGCTATCGCTAAACAGGAAGACGTGTCTGTGCAGCTGGAAGCTCTGGACATCATGGCTGACATGCTGTGCAGGTACATTTCCTATAAGGCTGTAATGATTCATCCATTAGATTGATGAATCATTTATATTCCTACGATCCAACTACATCGATCTCTGGTCGGCTAGTTGTCCTTCCTGATGACAGTAATCAATCTAAAATGATTTTAATTGTCCAGTATCTGAAATTTATTTCACTCACACTGTACACGAAATTATTTTAGAATAAAAGTCACTGAATTGTTTGGGATCAAATTGTTCTGAATTAAAGCGGAACTAAGTAACTTTTTCACCTTAACTCATTTAGTGCCATTCACGTCTAAAGATGTCAATTGTGTTATTTGCCTGGGGTTGCTAGGAGACAGTGTGACGAAGTTCTCCATGAATATCGAACTTGTACAATGATGTAGTGACCTGTAGGTGGCAGCAGAGCACTTTTGGATGAGAGATCACCCATGATGGGCAGGGCTGAGAGGGAGAGGAAAGGAGTTTAAAAAACAGAAAATGGCGCTACGAGAGTTGATGCTGAAGTTCCCACCAGCTCACAGCAGCTCACACTCAACCACAGCATGTGTGGAACTGAGTGGACTATTGAGAGTGTGGTGATGGTGAGAAAAAACGATCAAAAAATGGGGCAAGCGGTGACACTCGGCATGTCCGGGAGGAGGAGAAAATTGCGTGTGTGGAGAATGACGGGGAGAGACTCGGAGGAACGTCAAAATACAGTAATAAATCCATTCAACTCTGACATAGATAGTATAATAATAATAATGTTGTCATCAAAAGTCTGGTCTCAGTGTTTTTGTAGTTTTATAGAAGGAAACTAATGTTGAGGTGTCACTAAAGCAAAAAAATTGCTTCAAAGTCACTAATAGGATTTTTCAGAAAAAGACGCTTTTCTCAGCTTTTTGTCACAAACTGGTGATTTGTGTGAAACTTGCCTCTATTCAACTGATGATTACAGAAGAACAAACAAGCTAGAAACAAAATTATTTTTTCTGATGAAACAATCAATCAATCTTTTATTTGTATAGCGCCAAATCATAACCAATGGTATCTCAAGACACTTTACAGTAGAGCAGTCTTAAGGACGGACTCTTCATTTTATTGATACACACATGCATATATACATATATACACATACATATGTATCCCACACCCAACATGAATTCATCATGGCGGCAAGGAAAACCTTCTGTTAAGCAGCAGGAACCTTGTGTGGATCCCATTCCTATGATGAACAGCCATCCACGTTATGCTGTGTTGGGTGTGTGCAGAGGAAAGGGTGGAGACAGAGTTGTACAGACTCTGTAACTCCACACTGAGGATCCCACGGACCTGCGAAACTAGAGACTTTAATCTGTCAGAATCAGATTTCAGATAGTCATAGTACAAAATATTCTGTGGGTCTTGAAAAATCAGTGAAAATCATCTAACACACCCTATTAACAAGTGTTAATATGGTGATCGGAGCCCCCCCCCCCCCTCCCCCCCGCTGTCTCTGGCCAGAAAACAGCTCTTGGAACTTTCCCTGCCTCCGACCCGTTGGCAAGACGTACTGCTTTACGGCAGCCCAATACAAACTTGTGTGTGTGTGTGACAGGGGAAACAACTGGCTGATCACTTCCCTTATCATAGACGGCTCCGTTTTTACAGTATGAATGATCAACTTACTGAGTTACTAAAGGATGAGTTCACGCAGAATGTATACGCTTATTCAAAATTAACTGCTTTAATTTTCCCTGGTACATTTAGGAAGCCTCCCGCTGCCCGTCTCACTGTAGCGGGAGGGAGGAGCTGCTGCCTCGGGGGTGTGAAGTGTTTACGACAGTGACATAACCAAAAGGGACCTTTCGGGGGGCACTAAGCGCAAGTTACTTAGTTCTGCTTTAGCCAAAATCATCCACAAATGGAATTGTTGCTAAAATGAATCGTTACACCCCTACTTTCCATTTTTATGCTAACGTGTTACTCTGTGCATCTCAGACAGGGTGGCCTGTTGGTGAACTTTCACCCCTCCATCCTCAGCTGTCTCCTCCCTCAGCTCACCTCCCCCAGACTGGCTGTGAGGAAGGTACACACACACACACACACACACACACACACACACACACACACACACACACACACACACACACACACACACACACACACACACACACACACACACACACACACACACACACACACACACACACACACACACACACACACACACACACACACACACACAGAGCAGGGCAGCCATCTATACGTGTGTGTGTGTGTTTCAGAGGACCATCATGGCTCTTGGTCACCTGGTCATGTCCTGTGGGAACCTGGTCTTCATCGACCTGATCGAGCACCTGCTGACGGAGCTGGGACGCAATGACAACATGTCCACCACCAGGACCTACATCCAGTGCACGGCGGCCATCAGCAGGCAGGCCGGACACCGCATCGGTGAGGGGGCGGGGCTACATCTCATGAGGTCACAGATGGAGGCGTGTGCTTGATATGTGTGACCGTGCTCTCCCTTCAGGAGAATATCTGGAGAAGATCATCCCTCTGGTGGTGAAGTTCTGTAACGTGGACGATGACGAGCTGAGAGAGTACTGCATCCAGGCCTTTGAGTCCTTTGTCAGGAGGTAGGACTGGGAACGCTGGGGATGATGGGAACATTGGGAACGCTAGGCACATTGGGGACGCTGGGCACATTAGGGACACTGGGAAGCATCTCCATTCCTCACTGAGCATCAAAGAATGACCATATTTTCCGGACTGTAAAACGTACCGCTCCATTGGCCACATTCCAATAATTTAGCCATTTTCCAAAAGAAATCCAAACAGAGGCCATATCATCACATAGGCCACACCCTAATGGCTGATGACAGTGCCCTTCAGATGACTCGGCCAATCAGAACGGGCAAGTAGGCGGGCTGCTGTACTCCTGTTAGGTTTAACTGAGATTTTCGTGTAGGGTATTCTGATGAGTGTCAACTGATAAATGTCCTTCTCTTCCTCACTGCTCCATGTCTGCACATCAGTCCATTCTAGGGATGTAACGATTCACGATATTGGGTTCACCATACGATTCTCTCACGTTTTATTTTACAAAATGAGTCTGTAGACAAATGATGATTGAAAAATATTCCTTTATTTTTTTGGGGGGAAAAAAAACTAGAAAATACTGTACTATTTTCCTTTTATTTTTCATTGTCAAAAGAATCCCTTGATAAACTGTTCAAAATAATGCAATTTAACTAAAAATAAATCTTGAATTAAATAAATAATACAAATGAAGAAGAAGCTTAGTAATTTAAATTCTGGTTCTATAATAAACAATGCAAAACTGCATAATAGTTATTTTTCTTTTTAAAAGTGCAATTGAAAATGTATTTTGTGCCTTAACAATTGGATTTAAAAAAAAAACAAAACGTCATTGCCCTGTATTTACGTCAGATATTTGTTTGGACCAGCAGAGGGCGCTGGTAACCCCGTGGTCGGTTGGCATGCAGCTAATCTAGCAGTGAAAAAGAGATGCTATGCTAGCAGACAGAGCTAATAGAATAACGTGACTTTTACAGATATTCATGTAATATTACAGATATTCTTTCGGTGCTAAAGGGGTAATGAATCATTTCTTAACATATTTAAGAGTAGAAGGCGGCCAGAAAGAAAGTATTAGCAGACTCCGCCCGCCGCCTACACTTCTGGATTGTGCCCTCTGCTGGTTAAAAAAAGTACTGCGATTCAATTTTCAGAAAATCGATATCAATCGTGATACCTATGAATCAATTTTTAACTGCCTTACGATTAATCGTTACATCCCTAGTCCATTCACAGCCTTATATGGTCACTTTTTACTTGAACCAGGCCGATACAGTGCTGTATCAGTTCTTCTTACCGTGATCTACCGTGAAGTGATCACGTAGAGTCCAGACTCAGACTCAGAATACGGACGCGATCGCTTTTAAACAAACTAAACGTTTTATTTGGCGAATTTATGCTGTTTATTGTTTCCTACTATTCCAAACTGGCTGATTTTTACTGTATCCAGGCCGCTGCAGCGCTGTCTCTCTCTGTGTCTTTTCCATGATGAGGGTGTGTTCATGACAAAATGACAGATCAGAATGATTCAGTGGGAACGCGTTCCATTTAATGTAAATAGTTTCATTGTTCCACATTAACGATAATATCATTGGTCTAATGTGGCGGAGCGACATTTTTCTGCGTCATGAAGCTTGTAAAACTGGAAAAAATCCACAAATTATCTGCGTCATTGTTTAACCTGCAGGGTTCAAAGCGTGGGAATAAAGTAGCAGCTTATAGTCCAGAAATGATGTTATTAAATCTGTGTGTGTGTGTGTGTGTAGGTGTCCTAAGGAGGTGTACCCTCACGTTCCCACCGTCATCTCCATCTGCCTGCGTTACTTGACCTACGACCCCAACTACAACTTTGACGACGAAGACGAGGACGACAACGCCATGGACGCCGAGCAGAACGACGAAGACTACCAAGGTGCTCAGTCCTCATTGGTCCGCCATTGACATATGACTCCGCCCACGCGATTAAATCGTTGCTGCACTTCTCATATAGTCGCCGTCATTAGCCCTTCAAGCAGGCTCCGCCCACTTACAGAAAGGTTAACCTCTTTCTTCCTCCTCCTTCCAGGCAGTGATGACGAATACAGTGACGATGACGACATGAGCTGGAAGGTCCGTCGAGCGGCCGCCAAGTGTTTGGACGCCGTGGTTTCCACGCGTCACGAGATGCTGCCTGAGTTTTATCGCTCGGTGTCGCCGGCGCTCGTCTGTCGCTTCAAGGTAGCGTACGCCGACTTTTCACCGATGACGTCTTTCAGCACTGAACCCAAAACAAACCCTCCCTGTGTTTCTGTCCTTTCAGGAGCGTGAGGAGAACGTGAAGGCGGATGTTTTCCACGCCTACCTGTCGCTGCTCAAACAGACGCGTCCGGCTCAGAGCTGGCTGACCGACCCGGATGCCATGGAGCAGGGAGAGACGCCGCTGACCATGCTGCAGAGTCAGGTGACCACCACACACCAGTCAGAAAGCTGCTTTCAGCACGTTACGTTAGTTTGGTCAAAATAAAGTTTAAAAAAAGGGGAAAACATGCTTTTATTTTGAAGGAGACGTATATCCTTTCTCTAAGCCTCTGCTCGGTGCATGTCTCTCGCCCTCGTCACAGGTTCCCATGATTGTCAAAGCTCTGCACAAACAGCTAAAGGAGAAAAGCGTGAAGACTCGTCAGTGTTGTTTCAACATGCTTACTGAGCTGGTCAACGTGCTGCCCGGAGCTCTGACTCAGCACATTCCGGTGCTCATCCCAGGTAAGAACGCTTATACTTTACTGAAATTTTAACAAACTTTATTAAATTTGGATACATTTAGTGGAAAATTTGATGAAATTGCAGGATTTTCCAAAAGATTGAGATTTCTTTTAACAGTTTGAGATTAAAAATGACTGCCATCATGCAATAGAAGCGCAAGAAAGTTGCGATTCCCTGCAAATATTAAGGATTTGTTACAAGTGTGTGTGTGTGGAATGAATCCAAAATAATATAATGTTTTGGGACCCTAATCTATTCAAATTATTATTTGTGAAACACAGCCGTGTGATTGGACGCTTCTGCTGTGACGTGTCACCAGGTAAACTGATGACTAGTTCAGCTAATACACCGTTAGCTAAACCTGTCTTTGTACCAGAGCTTTTTCACATTTGAGCACATTAAAAACTCAGCTTTACAGTCATTTTCGGTCACAAGATAACATGATCACCAGTGGAACCTTAACACGTAGAGAGGTTTTGAACAAGATTATGATTGGAAGTTAGATAATGGATTTGTCATTTTTCAGACCAAGTGTATCAAATTTAAGGGCCAAACCTGGTCCTAAAAGAATCCAATTCGGCTCGCGGAACAAAGTAAAAATGACCAAAATACCAAATATTCCAGTTGTAGATATCTCAAATTCACCAATTTATTGAAAGTCTAGAATATCTTTAGGGGCTTTGCAGTTTTCCTTTGTTACATCACATGAATGCAGTCATTTTTAATTCTAAAATGTGAAGAAAAGCTCTAAATTTTTCCACAAATCTTGCAATTTCTCACAAACAATTCATGTGAGGCTTTTCCGTGTCACTTGGAAACTGATTTTAAATGTAGAGTTAAAAAAAAACCTCAGGTCAGATTGCAATCGTGTCTCACCTGAATTAAATCCACATGACGTGTGATTCATCACATGTTGTATAATGTGACGTATAAGATGATGTCACACATTGTCTGAGCTCTGATTGGCTCCTCAGGGATCATCTTCTCTCTCAACGATAAGTCGAGCAGCTCCAACCTGAAGATCGATGCCCTGGCCTGTCTGCACGTGATCATGGTCACACATCCAGCGCACGCCTTCCACGCCCACGTCCCCGCCCTCGTCCCGCCCGTGGTGGCGTGTGTTGGAGACCCCTTTTATAAGATCACCTCTGAGGCTCTGCTGGTCACGCAGCAGCTAGTTAAGGTACACACACACACACACACACACACACACACACACACACACACACACACACACACACAGGTCAGCTCCAGCTGTAATATCTGTCCCGCCCCCTTTCAGGTGATCCGACCTCTCGACAGCCAATCCGAGGGCTCTGACAGCTTTGACCCCTCCCCTTACATCAATGACCTTTTTACCTGTACTATCCGACGGCTAAAGGCCGCTGACATCGATCAGGAAGTGAAGGAGCGCGCCATTTCCTGCATGGGGCAGATCATCTGTAACCTAGGTAACCTCTCAGTAGGTCACATGACCAATCAACCACCAACACGTTCAAAGCATCGTCACAAGCTTCTTATTAGTCTTTGAGTAGTCAGAAATCTTATAACCTAGCTCCGCCTCTTTACCCTTTGACCCCATTTACGACCCCCGTGTTATTGTAATTTTGTGTATTTTTCTGTCATTTACTGTGTTTTTGTTTTTGATTTGTGGGTTTTTGTGGTCACTTTCTGTATTTTTGTTGTTTTCTGTGTTTTTGTGTAATTTTGACAGTTTGTGTCTGTGGAGCTATTCTGCATATGTGTTGTGGTTTTGTGTGGTTGTAGTCATTTTGTTTAAAGGTGCCGTCCGCAACTCTCAGATCCCTCCCGCTGCTCTCTTATTCTGCCTTACTCTCCAAACTTTCCAAAGTCCCTCCCTCAGAGGAGCTAACAAGCAAACGTTAGTCCTACAGCAACATCACAGTAATATGACATGCTCTGTTAAAAGCATATTACTGCAGCGCTTCTCTCTTTCTATGTGCACACACCTCAGCAGCAACAGCAACACAGTGTCACTTACAGCAGCCCACACAGAGGCTGCTGCGCACACAAACAACACATGCATCACAGAGTTCTAGTGTAACAATTACAAATCAAACATAATATAAATCAAGCAGCAGTAATTACCTTTCACGCAGAAAAATCACCAATTCCATCTTCTGCTCCTCCAGACCATACACTGTAAAAAAAGATGGCGCTCCAGCCTGGGAAACGGGCGGGGCCTGTGAGCAACAGCTGTCAAACACAATCCTGGCTCTGATTGGTTCTTTTTGCTCGGTCGTGGTGCATTCTGGCAATCTGCCAAAGGCTGCAGGAGCAGCAGTGGGCGGAGCTCAATGAGCCTGTTTTTTTTCACAGAAACTACTATTAATGTAAAGCTGTCCTTACATAGTGACAGCTTTAGTAAATATGACAAAAAGTTACTTTTATAAGAGTTGCAGACTGCACCTTTAAGTGGTTGTTGTGTCTGTCTTTGTTTTTATGTTTTATGAGTCATTTTGTGTATTTTTGGAAATATTTTGTGTACTTTGTGTGTTATTTTGGGCTTCACATTCCTTCCAATATCTTGATTTACAATTTTTGAGGGCTGCAAAAATTTGACCTAGGGCCACGTGCAGCCCCTGGGCTGCCAGTTTACCCATGTCTGGGTTAGAGTATAACTGTGTGTTGTCGCCTAGGCGACCGCCTCCCCGCTGAGCTCCCGGGAACGCTTCTGATCTTCCTGGAGCGTCTAAAGAACGAGATCACGCGTCTGACCACAGTCAAAGGTAAGCCCCGCCTCCTCCGTCTGGAGCCTGTGATGTCACTGAGGTTAAAACGGCAGTGTGTGTGTGTGTGTGCAGCTGTGACGCTCATCGCCGGCTCGCCGCTGAAGATCGACCTGCGGCCGGTCCTCAGAGAGGCCGTCCCCATCCTGGCGTCCTTCCTCAGGAAGAACCAGAGAGCGCTGAAGCTGTGCACGCTCGCCGCGCTGGACATCCTGCTGAGAAACTACAGGTGACACACACACCCTCGCTCTAAAAAACACAAACCTGTCGGCTCAGAACCAACAGCGTTTATTTTCAGTGCTTCTCAAAGTGTGGGGCACGTCAAACTCTTCAATACATAAAAATCACGGGTCGATACGTACCTCGGTTTTGAGGTCACGGTTCGGTTAATTTTCGGTACAGTATGGAATACAATGCAAAACATAACTTGCTTGTTGTTTATTCAAAACTTTAGTAAACCAACAATGTATTTAACATTATACACAATATGAAAATAAAGTTTAAAAAAAAATTATACTATTGTAAAGTGCTGCCTGGTAATAATAATACATATACATATTATAAGATAATCTCCTCACAGCTTGTTAACAGCTTTTATCTGCTGCTATAAAAACTCTGATGACAGTTGTTACAGTTTTGGTCAGATCTGAATTACTAGGCAGAAGATGTTTAAATGCTGAGTCAGCTGTGTTTACACTAAGGACGTTTTCTTATCACAGTGATATTCACACTCGGGTGGTGACGTTTCATGTAAGGTAACATGTTCGTCGTGTTCCCAGAAACATACATGATCTCAGCTGAACGATGTCAGCACACTGCCCTCGTTTTATCCACTGGTCTTTCTACGTTGCAGTATTTCACCTGGAAGCTGAAGTGTTCCCAAGCAGGAGACTTTAGTGACAGGGGGAGGGGCCTCTAGCTCTGGTTTCTCGCTAGCGTTAGCCATGACGTACACGGGCTGCACATGTAGCTGCAGGTGGAAGTAAACACACGTAACTTCCGTTCTGGAAACTCACCCCGTACACAACCCTGTGCCCGAACCAAACGTCCTGTACCGAAACGGTTTAATACAAATACATGTATTGTTAAACCCTTAATAAACACACCAAGAAAGTAATGATTAGAACCTAAAAATGTAGCAGAAATTTAAAGGGCATTAAATTAATAGACTGCATTAGATATGGAGGAGGAACTAAATGTAACGTGGAACTAAAGTGTAAAAATAATTATTTAAAATTACTAAAAAAATGAATTTCCTTTTTGCTTTTCTTAAGCTTTTTGCCACAGATTGTACACAATGTCCTTTTATTTCCTGTGTTTAACTAATTACATATTAGTCTCCTTAAATATGTTAGTTGCAATAAAATTGTATGATCTCTGTTTTCCCAGGTTTATTTCATCTTCATTTCTCTCCGAGTTTTATTTTAAGAAAGAAGACTTATAAAGACCATCTATTTACTTTATCATTTTATCAGTCACATTATGTTGTATGTTTGTAAACTTTGTGTGATTGTTCAAACAAATATGTTAGTTGTTATGAAACATGTTAATTGTTAGTTTATTTCACACCTGCACTGAATTAACTTTTGTTTTCTTAAAC
Source organism: Gouania willdenowi (assembly GCF_900634775.1). Taxonomy (NCBI): domain Eukaryota; kingdom Metazoa; phylum Chordata; class Actinopteri; order Blenniiformes; family Gobiesocidae; genus Gouania; species Gouania willdenowi. The sequence goes on from NC_041049.1 coordinate 1,365,397, forward strand.
TTTTTAATCACAGATTGTAAACAATGTTTCTTTATTTACTGTATTTTTCACTGCTGCACTTTTACATTAGTTTTTCATGCAGGTGGTTAGTTTAATTTAGTTATTAGTGCGTTAGTGATTTTTGATTCATTATGAAATATGGCGTTAATGGTTCCGTTAGTTCAATACATTTTAAAATGTATTATTTAGGAGGCGATGGGAGCAGGCGGGGCTTTAAAGTTTACCTTCATTCAAAGTGGGAAACAAAGTTTGACGTGTGTTCTAAATGATGGCGTTTCCTGATTGACAACAGCTCGGCGGTGACTCCGGTCATGGTGGACGCCGTCCTGGCCGAGCTCCCCCCGCTCATCTCAGAGAGCGACATGCACGTGTCGCAGATGGCGCTGAGCTTCCTGTCCACGCTGGCCGTCACCCACCCGTCCTCCCTGGCCCAGCTCAGTGGGGGGAACATCATGACTCAGCTCATCGCGCTGGTCCGGTCCCCTCTGCTGCAGGGCGGGGCCCTTGCCGCCATGCTGGACTTCTACCAGGTAGGGGGCGTCACCTGATTGGGTGGAGGGCGTGGCCTCGTTCTCTGATCTTCACTCACTAGCTGCGTGTGCGTGTTTAGGCGCTGGTTACCACGGAAACGTCCGGTCTGGGCTACATGGACCTGCTGAGGATGCTTACGGGACCCGTTTACTCCCAGAGTGCAGCGCTGCCCCACAAACAGGCGTACTGCTCCATCGCCAAGTGTGTGGCTGCCCTCACCCGGGCGTGTCCCACTGAGGGCCCGGCCGTGGTCGGACAGTTCATACAGGTACGCCCAGCTCTCTCGTTGTACAGAATCAAATAAGGTAATAAAGGTTAAACCATTGGCAGAAAAAGATCAACTAGAAATTAAAAGGTCAACCATTAAGTGTTCAGACTGTTTCCATGGCAACAGTCATTGTTTACTGCAACTGACTAGCCAGAAGAACAAACTGGTTTCCTGTGTGCGACACAATCTGTTGCCACAGTGACAGATGATGGTCACTAAGGATGTAACGATTAATCGTAAGGCAGTTAAAAATCGATTCATAGGTATCACGGTTGATATCGATTTTCTGAAAATTGAATCGCAGTACTTTCTTTAACCAGCAGAGGGCGCTATCCACAAGTGTAGGCGGCGGGCGGAGTCTGCTAATACTTTCTTTCTGGCCGCCTTCTACTCTTAAATATGTTAATAAATGATTCATTACCCCTTAAGCACCAAAACAATATCTGTAATATTACTTGAAGATCTGTAAAAGTCACGTTTTTCTACTAGCTCTGTCTGCTAGCATAGCTTCTCTTCTTCACTGCTAGATTAGCTGCATGCCAACCGACCACTGTGTTACCAGCGCCCTCTGCTGGTCCAAACAAAAATGACGTAAATCAGTGCAATCACGGTTTTTATTTTTTAAAGTCCAATTGTTAAGGCACAAAATACATTTTCAGTTGCACTTTTAAAAGAAAAAGAACTATTATGCAGTTTTGCATTGTTTATTATAGAACCAGAATTTAAATTAATAGGCTTCATTTTCATTTGTATTATTCCTTTATTTATTTCATTCAAGATTTATTTTTAGTTAAATTGCATTGTTTTGAATAGTTTATCAAGGAATTCTTTTGACAATGAAAAATAAAAGGAAAATAATACAGTATTTTCTAGTTTTTTTCCCAAAAAAAAAATTTGTCTACAGTCCCATTTTGTAAAATAAATCGTGAGAGAATTGTATCGTGAACCCAGTATCGTGAATCGAATTGTATCGGGAGTTGAGTTAATTGTTACATCCCTAATGGTCACTGATGTTGGGTTGCCACAGTGATGTCAGCCACGTCAGAATTTCAACAGCCCCAGTGAGGGTGAGTTGCCACGGTCACGAAACTCACTAACACAAGAGCAGCTGGTAGCAAACGTGTTGGAGACGGTTACGGTGGCAACAGGAGAGTAACTAAGCAACAGTTGGTTGTCATGGTAATGGGAAGGATGGGTTAGTTAACGGTCAGGTATCGTGTGTGTATGTAGTGTGTGGTTGGCGTGTACGTTGGCATATATTTTTGTGTGTTTTAGTGTGAGTGTTAGTATGTGTGTATTGGCTTGTGTGTTTGCATGTGTTGAGTGTTAGTATGTGTGTATTAGCTTGTGTGTTGGCATGTGTTGAGTGTTAGTATGTGTGTATTAGCTTGTGTGTTGGCATGTGTTGAGTGTTAGTATGTGTGTATTAGCTTGTTTGTTAGCATGTGCTGAGTGTTAGTATGTGTGTATTAGCGTGTGTGTTGGCATGTGTTGAGTGTTAGTATGTGTGTATTAGCGTGTGTGTTGGCATGTGTTGAGTGTTAGTATGTGTGTATTAGCGTGTGTGTTGGCATGTGTTGAGTGTTAGTATGTGTGTATTAGCTTGTTTGTTAGCATGTGCTGAGTGTTAGTATGTGTGTATTAGCGTGTGTGTTAGCATGTGTTGAGTGTTAGTATGTGTGTATTAGCGTGTGTGTTAGCATGTGTTGAGTGTTAGTATGTGTGTATTAGCGTGTGTGTTAGCATGTGTTGAGTGTTAGTATGTGTGTATTAGCGTGTGTGTTAGCATGTGTTGAGTGTTAGTATGTGTGTATTAGCGTGTGTGTTAGCATGTGTTGAGTGTTAGTATGTGTGTATTAGCGTGTGTGTTAGCATGTGTTGAGTGTTAGTATGTGTGTATTAGCGTGTGTGTTGTTGTCTTTCCTTGTTGTTGTGACTAACGTAGGATTATGTTTTGTGTATGTTGGCGTGTGTGTGTTATATTTTCCCTGTTGTTGTGTGACTAATGAAGGATTGTGTTGCTTGTGTGTTTCTGTGGGTCAGGACGTGAAGAACAGCCGCTCCACCGACTCCATCCGTCTGCTAGCTCTGCTCTCATTGGGCGAGGTGGGACACCATGTGGACCTCAGCAGCCAACCAGAGCTAAAGACTGTCATCCTGGACGCCTTCTCGTCCTCCAGCGAAGAGGTTGGTCGTCTCCTGTTCGTCCACCGGCTCACTGAGCGTCAGGGTCAGGGTTTAACTGCGTTTACTGTGTTCTCAGGTGAAGTCTGCGGCGTCCTACGCTCTAGGAAGCATCGCCGTGGGAAACCTGCCCGAGTATCTTCCCTTTGTTCTCCAGGAGATCTCATCATCTAAGAGGCAGTACCTGCTGCTGCACTCGCTGAAGGAGATCATCAGTGAGTGTGTGTGTGTGTGTGTGTGAGACATGTGTGTAACTGTGTGTGTGTGTGTGTGTGTAACTGTGTGCGTGTGCTCAGGCTCGGCCTCCGTCTCTGGTCTGAAGCCGTACGTGGAGTCCGTTTGGTCTCTGCTGCTGAAACACTGCGAGTGTCAGGAAGAAGGAACCAGGAACGTTGTCGCTGAGTGTTTGGGTAAACTGACTCTGATCGACCCGGAGACGCTGCTGCCGCGCCTTAAAGGATACCTGCTGTCAGGTGACCGCAGCGCACGCTCTCATTGGACGATAGGTTGGGAAGCAAACTAAGGCACTAGTTTCTGACGTGTGGATTTTTCCTCTGCAGGTTCATCGTACGCACGCAGCTCAGTGGTGACGGCGGTTAAATTCACCATCTCTGACCAACCGCAGCCCATCGACCCTCTGCTGAAGAACTGCATCGGTAATGAGTCCCTTTCAAAATAAAGCTTCATGTTTTTGTTCGGATATTTATTAACAATAAGATTTTATAAGAATTAATTCCTATTTATCATGAAGGTATTTTCAAAAAAAATGATTCTTTTTTAAAAGTACAATATGGTTTTTTTATTTTCAACTAGATTTTGTAAACTTTATTTGAATTTAACACGAGTAGTTATGATTTTGAATTTAATTGTTTCTAATTATGAAAACTTTACATTTCTTTTAATTTGTTTAGAACAATTTTAGCTTTGGGGCTTTTTTTTTATATCTTTTTTGTTATTTTAACAAATGTATTCTTTTTAAAATGAATTAGTAATTTTACTAATTTTTAGAATTTTACATTTCTGTTAAATTTTTTTAAATTGTTCTAAAAACTGAAAACCTGTTAAACTTGAACATAATCTCATCCTGCTCTGCGCTGTCGTCAGGTGACTTCCTGAAGACGCTGGAGGACCCGGACCTCAACGTGCGGCGCGTTGCCTTGGTAACCTTCAACTCAGCCGCCCACAACAAGCCCAGTCTGATCCGAGAGCTGCTGGACTCGGTGCTGCCGCAGCTTTACAACGAGACCAAAGTCCGCAAGGAGCTGATCAGAGAGGTGAGGTGGCCCGTCACCATAGCAACGGGTTCATCACAAACCCAGACACAGTCACACACGCTGAGGTTAAATACTGAGAATAGTAAGAGCAGAAGTAATTAGTGTGTGTGTTTTCTTACATTTAATGCAGAGGTTCTAAACCTTCTTCAGGTCATGACCCTATTATTAAATCACAAATTTCAAGGGAACCCAGAGAATGAGTTTTTGATCAAGTGTGTTACAAATACAGAGTAGCCAGGATTAGTAACAAAGTGACGAGATATTTGTACTCTTTGAGTTTAAGTTAAGAAAACAGTTATTTATGTGTGGTGTATTTAATATTTAAAAAAAAATGTAAGAATATAATTTTAACCTAAATTTTATTAAAACATTTGTTTTGTACCAATTACTAGATAGTTTAGGTGACCCAACAGTTGAAAAACACTGATTTAATGTTTTATTCTCAATAATTTTAAAGTGTAATCAATTAAATTAAAAACAAAACTCATTTAAAGTGGCTTTCTTGCACTTTCAAAATAAAGCTCTGCTCATTTTGTTCCAGGATTAAAATATTTTCTCAATAGTAAACATGAATCATCTCTGAAATCTAAACTGTTTCACATAATCAATAATTCACGTTAAAATGTATTTATTTTAGAAATAAAAAGTTTTAAAGTCACACTGTAACTTTTGGTCACTAGGGGCGCTAGTAGTGTTGTGCTCATCACACTATCCGAGACCAGAATGCACCAAGACTGAGACAAGCCGAGATCAAGACCATAAACATTTTTTTTTTTTTTTTTTAAATTAAAAAATATATATAAATAAATAAAATTATGACAGTTAAATAACATTCTCTCTTTAGTTTTCATTTCTTTTAAATACATTTGACGGACAAATAAGGTGCCTGCAAAAAAATAACTAACTAAAATATTAAAACTACTACTGCTACTGATAAATTCACAATTATTCTACGTATTTGGAAACAAGTTTTTTATGTCAGTTGTATGTACATTTGTTAAAAAAAAGAGAATTTTTTTTTTACAGTGACTTATTTTTTTCCTGTTCTCAAAAAGTTGCTTTTGAATTCAATTATTGTTCCAGAATAACTAATAAGTTTCCTTTTCATGACCTAACACTTCCTGTTCGCCCTCCTGAGCTGGTCACGTGACCAATCACTTCCTGTTTGCGGTCCCCAGGTGGAGATGGGTCCGTTCAAACACACGGTGGACGACGGGCTGGACCTGAGGAAGGCTGCGTTCGAGTGCATGTACACTCTGTTGGACAGCTGCCTGGACCGGCTCGACATCTTCACCTTCCTCAACCACGTGGAGGACGGCCTGAAGGACCACTACGACATCAAGGTGCCCCCACCCCCACGTTCCTGCTGGAAGCGGCAAGAATGGACGACAAGTTTTTGATATCCGTTTTTTGTTTTCTCAGATGCTGACGTTCCTGATGCTGGCCCGACTCTCCTCCCTGTGTCCCAGCGCCGTTCTACAGAGACTGGACCGACTGGTGGAGCCTCTGAGAGCTACCTGCACCACTAAGGTGTGTGTGTGTTTTTTTAAATCCTGTTTAATACTTTAATGTACAAGGGTGGTGTATCGGTTCCACTGGTGATGATTATAATTAGTGACTCATCTCAATAGAGTGGAGACTTTAAAGCCGTTTACTTTAATATGTAACAAAATATAAAACAAAAGTCAGTGCTGTGCCCGTGGGTGTTACAGCAGGACTGGTGACCATGTCATCTTGTGACTTATTCACCCTGGGACCCACATTTTTCCAAGATCATTGAATTGTGACCCACATTTTTAGAAATCAACCCACCAGATTTAGTCTTTTTAAAAAAAACTCATGTATCATCATCTCTATATTTTCCTGTACAACATGCATTTCACAGCATGCCTGTCAATGTTTATTTCAAAATAAAACACATTGATAAATTATTTTTTATTAGCTGTCCGTGACCCACCCAGTACTGGTCAGTGACCCACTTTTGGGTCCCGACCCACCAGCTGAGAATCACTACTGTGAATGAATGCAGAGCTTTATTCAGATAAATGTAAACACTGAGTTAGCGCATTAGAACTTCACTGTTGTAGCTAGTTAACGCTGTTCACTACATAACATGGTCACCACTCTGACCGTGACCAACTGTAGTCACCAAATAATCTGATCGAAACCTTCAATGTTAAAATGAATGATTGTGATGGTGTAATGGTTGGACTGGTGATCATGTTATTTTGTGACTGATTCATGGACAGATGCTGTAAAAACAGTAAATAATTGCGTAGCTTCACGTTAAGTTGGTTTTCATTGTGTTGAAGTGGTTCAGATTAATATAAACACTGCATTAAAGCTTCACTGTTGTAGCTCGTTAACACTGTCACAACATAACATGGTCACCAGTCTGAGCGTGACACCAACTGTACTCATTTGATCACAAACCAGTCACCTGATCACTGTAATGTTGACTGGACTAAACCTTCACTAAACCTGGACTTTAACTTAGCATTTGGATGGTGTAATGGTTGAACTGGTGATCATGTTATCTTGTGACCTATGCAGTTAGAACAGTATCATTGTGTTGTGTGACTGAGTGACATTATTAAAGAGTCACCATCTACACTGATGACCAGTTAAACCATGTCTCTGCAGGTCAAAGCCAACTCAGTGAAGCAGGAGTTTGAGAAGCAGGACGAACTGAAGCGTTCCGCGATGCGCGCCGTGGTGGCGCTGCTCACCATCCCCGAGGCCGAGAAGTCGCCGCTGATGTCAGAGTTTCAGTCTCAGATTTCGTCCAATCAGGAGCTGGCGGCCATCTTCGACTCCATCCAGAGAGACTCCAGCTCGGCCAACATGGAGTCCATGGACACCAGTTAGGGAGAGGCCCCGCCCACCCACCCCGCTGCCGGAGCCCAGCTGCAGCATGTATCATGACGACGACGCAACCACACATCAACACACACACCCGTAGTCACACACCCTCTCCTATAGCGACCCACCCTCCCATGATGCATTGCACTGAAATCAGCGTTTGGGAAGTGGAGGGGTGGACAGCCCAGAAGCCCTGCCCACTTCCTGTTTGCTCTTACTGATGTCCTCCAATTGGCTCGTTTTCCTTTTTTTTTGTCATTATGGAAAGTTCCACAGGTGCTGAAACCTGATTGGCCGCCACCGAGTTGGGACGTTTAGAAGACAAACCAATATGGGCGGAGCTTAGTAAAGGCTTTTCTGTGCTGACCAATGGGAGAAGGGCTTGCTGTTTCTTTAAGGTTTTTGTTTGTGTTTTTGTTTTGCGGCCAAAAGGAAGTGTCGGGAGGCGGATTGGTGGTGTTAACGTTTTTGGACCAATCAGCATTTTGGTTTGCCTTCTGATTCAGTTGCACCTCCCCCGCGGGGGGGGCCGGGCCTTCATCTGACCAGGCCTAACTGGGGTTGTTGCTGTGTTAATGCAGTTTTTCTGGCTCCGCCCACAATCCGGTTTCGGTCAGTTCTCACCTCACCGATCCAGTTCTCCTGGTGGTTTAAACTGGATTGAAAATCAGCTGAAACCGGTTTGGTGTGAGTTTAAACTGGTTAATCCACTTTTAACCAGTTTAGACCGCTTCACTTTGCCTGTAGTTCTGATAATGTGTTTGATCTGCTTTAAACTGGATTGAAACCAGTTTAAACTGGTTGGGTCAGGTCTGGTCAGGACAACCTACTGTTGTTTAGCGCCGGAGACAAATAAAAGGTCCATTTCTGCCTGCCTTCATAATCGTTCTGAGTCTGTGCTTCTTTGTGTCTGCGTTCTTTACCGCGCTCCAAAGTTCCTCCTTTTAAAGTTTTATGTTAAAAAATAACAGAATCTAGTTCATGTTTGAAACCAGATCTTAAATCACTTCTGATCTATAAAGAAAACCTCCAGTTTATACTTGGATCAAACAAACGTCTGTAACAGGAAACAACAATCAAAGGTCAGTAGTTACTGATGTGTGTGACGAGCAAACACTGCGATTTTTGGCCCATTTCGAGTCGTTTTTCTAGAGATGTCCCAATACAACTTTTTCACTTCAGATACGATACCAATATAGCAGCCTTGCATATTGGCCGATATGATATCGACCCAATGCGATATCGGCACGGATCATACGTACTTTTATGACTTATTTTGTAAAGTGGATTGTTAGAGAAGGTTTGATCATGTGATGTTACTCAGAATAATAGTCAGCAGTAGGATGAGAAAAACTGACCCATTTATTATTAACCAATTGTTAAATACATTTTAACCTTCAACATAATATCTACAGTATTCTACAATTGAATAAATACAATATAATATATATCGGAGAATTTAGATGCAGTTCGATAAAGTCTGATATCGGATCGAGACACCCCTAGATTTTTCTCTCGAGCCGAATCTAAAAAATTTGTCATGCATCGTGTAGTATACGTGGTATATGCTGTACAACATCTTAGGACCGCTGTAGAATTGACAGACGACTGCCCACGTCTGTCCAGTCAGTTCCTGGTCCATCACATCGCTGCCTTTTCTTTTTTAAAACTCTTTTTGCTGAGATTTGCGAGCGTCTTTCCACTTCCAGGTTCTTCTTCTGTTTTAATGGCGACACTTTAGAGTTCTTCTTCTAATTTGTACTTTGCATTTCCGGAAACAAGACGTACAGTGAGTGATCAGAGTGTCGGTCCGTACAGTGTGAGAACATGAATCATGAGTTGAGAACATTCTGACTGTAATTGAGTCGCACAATTTGAGCTGGAGCTGAGAACAATGATTGAAAGAATCCCACATTGTCTGCCCGCCTTAAAGCAGTGGTTCTCAACCTTTTCAGTCAGCAAAAGGTTCCAGAGAATCCAGGAAGTTCTCTATTGGGCCATAGTATATAGTCATCTTAAAGATGTAAATACTGAGGTGAAATGGGGTTTTAAAAACCACAGAAATTTAGAGTGGGTAAAAACTGACAGAAAAAGTGGTAAAAATGGTTGAAAGTGTCAATGTTGACTTAAAGTGGCAGAAATGGGGGAATAAAGGGTGGGGTTATGTAACTTAAAAAGTGGGAACATTTTGTTTAAACTGGCAAATAGTGGGCATGACAAATTGTGAATGTGGTTAAATTGTCAAAAACAATCATGAAATAGGGAGAAAAGAGGTTAAAAATGACAATAATGGGTCAACATGTGTGACATTAGGTTAAAAAGTGGCGGAAAGGGTTTGTTAGTGCTGAACATGTCTGGAAAGTGGAAAACAAATGTTAAAGACATTGAAATTTGATTACGTGTCAGAAATGTAGCAAAAATACATTAAAAGGAAAAAAAATATGGCAAGAAAGTGATGAAAATAGGTTAAAATATGGAAAGTTTGATGTAGTTGTAGAAAAAGGGTTTAAGTTAAACAAAAATGGGCTCAAATTGTTCATTAAATATTAGTTTTTTAAAGGCACCTGGGGACCCCCCCCCCCCCCCCCCCCCCCCCAGTGTTTTGCGTCCCCAAATGGGGTCCTGACTCCAAGGTTGAGAACACCTGCTCTAAATGACGTTTCAAACCAACTTCAGTGATAATCATGTGATCCTTCTGCAGTTCCTTCAGAGACCACTGGAGGGCAGCCTCACTAAAACCTGTTGACTTTCATTAAAGTGGAGGTTTATTGTGTTAATGTCTTTAATTCATTTGAAGTTAATCTAACTATTAAAAAATTGTAAGATAGAGAAAAAATGATTATATTTCAATCATTTGAAAAATTGAACATGAACAGATTTTAAAAATATGTTAAAGGACGGTATGTTTTTTCAGGAACATTGTACCTTTCTATAGCATACTTTAATAAATATGCTACCCACATGTTTTTGGAAAATGCCGCAAATATTTTTTTTAAAAAAACTTAAAAGAAATGTCCCTTTGTAGCACACGGCTCATGACGCCTCGTTTTCGCCTCTGCCTCTTTAAGAAACTCCAAGCTTGTCTGACACGCCCATGAACACGCCCCCTTCAGTACTCTCACACACGCATGAATGTGGTTTACTTCTGTTTTTCTGTGTGTTGTATTTGGATATTTTCTACATTTTTACATTGCTACAATACATTAGAATGATTATCAAAGAGAGGAATGCTAACATACAGTTGAGATCTCTGTCACTGACACACACACACACACACACACACATGCTGATGCTGCTGGCGCTATAGTCCAGAATAGGAATCACATTATGTCTGTGTACTTATTAATCCACTAATAATAATCTCTAGTTTTAAAGCAGTCCTCTGAAAATACAGCAGCTACGATGAACAGAGTAAACCGATCTACACACAGTTATCTATCAGCTGTTTGCTGTGACTGCAGCTGATTGGATGGAGCTGGAAGTGGGGGAGGGGTACGAGTTTTATTTACTTTTTTATTTTAATGCGAACATTAATGAGTACAGACAACATAAACCATGAGTTTCTTACAAAAATATTTAAAATAAGTAAATAAAAAGCTAAATCTGTGGAGGCGGGTGCAGTGGGCTGAACTAAGGAAGAGAACATAGGAGGGGGAGGGGCTCGGCTGTGGAGCGGTAGGCGGTGACGAAAGGTCTGAGGTGTCTCTAGGAGGTGGGGGCGTTCCTAGGAGGACCTAAAACGGATGCCGTCAGTTTTTAAATATTACTCAAACATACATGAACCGATGCAACACTCCAGGCATGTGTTTATGAGGAAATGACACAGTAACATGATATCAATCTTGAAAAAGTCAGTTTTACATAATACTGCATTTTATTTATTTGTTTATTTGTATTTGAGAGAGTGAAATTATAGAAAAGATAGTGTTATAATTTAAGAAAGAAAATTTTAAAATTGAAAAAATAAAAATCAATTAGTAATTTTTTATTAATTACTGGACATTTACGGCCCTAATTTATCTTAAAAAAAGAAAAGAATAATTACTTAATTTTCCAAATGATATATCTTATGTTCAATTTTAGCCTTTTATTATATTTGTCAATTGAAAACTGGTAAATACATTGTTATCGTATGAGCTATTTTTTTTCTGTCCTGGAACTCCTCCTAGATCAGGGGTCTGCAACCTGCGGCTCTGGAGCCTCATGTGGCTCTTTGACTCTTTAGCAATGGCTCCTATAGTTTTTTAAAAAAATATTGAAATAAATAGTTATTTTTTACAGAGGCTATTAATGATTAATGACAAATAAAATCAAGATATAACAGTTTGTTAAGCTAAAATAAATCACGTTGTACAATGACTCAGCACTTTCCTACTTCACCTCCTACAACATCTACAGACCATCAACTTTCCTCCACCTGTGACTAACCTTAAGTTTTAGAAACTAAACCAACAAAAACACTATTTCTGGAAGAAAATACAGATTTTAATTGTGTGGGAACAGATTCATTTAACCACCAATGTACAGGTTAAATATGTATGTTTTCCTTTCAATGTGTGACCTTGACCTTCACTCAGCGTCATATAAAAGGTCAAGGTCAGTCTTCAATTACCAAATACATTTCGCCTTGAGAATACAGGTCTTGCCTAGTTATTTAGTCAGAAACACTTAATCATCATAATCTAAGATATGAAGTATTTTTCAGTGAAATAATGCAGAAAACAATGACAATCTTTCATTTTCTCTCTTGTTCCTGAATAAGAATCAAAATGATTATTTATTTGTGTAAACTAATTATTTTTAATCCACATTATTCACTCTTTCCTCCTTCGGCTTCATTCAGTTTTTTTTAGTTTAAATCCAACATATGAGTTTTATGTTTATTTAAAAACTGATTTTCTCTTAAAGCAGAGAAACAAACAGTGATTTATTGTAATTTAACCTTTCTAACTTAGCGCTTCTAACGCAGCCTCTGATTGGTTGGATTCTGCAGTGATTTTTATCACGTGATGGAGCTTCACCTCAGTTCTCCTCCTGCTCTCTGATTGGCTAGCCGGACTGCTTCTCTCCCTCTAGCCCCACCCACCGCGCGGACACACCTTTTCCCGACACCTCCGACCGGTGCGCGTTCACCCGGTGGGCGTGTGCGTGTGCGCGCTCCTGCAAAAGCGGTACGTTTTTTTGCGCGCTTCTGCAGAACTGGTGCGTGTGCACAGCGGTGGAAGGAGCGCGCGCGTCCACGATCATATGTGCACCGGACACATGTAACGGGTTCGAGCGCCGCCGCAGCGGGAGGAACGAAGGACAGGATCTCTTCCTCTTCCTCTTCCTCTTCCTCTTCCTCTTCCTCTTCCTTTTCCTCCGCCATGTCAAACTCCAACAGGAACAAGAAGGACAAAGAAATCCTCGCGGAGTATGAGAGTCAGGTGAAAGGTAGGACACACACACACACACACACACACACACACACAATCCTCTGCTCACAGACAGGTGTGTGTGTGTGCGTGTGTGTGTGTGTGTGTGTGTGTGTGTGTGTGTGTGTGTGTGTGTGTGTGTGTGTGTGTTCATCCTGAGTGCTACATGGCGCCTGAGGCAGGGTGATGGTGATGATGGTGATGATGATGAAGGTTTTTGCTGCGGAGCATCGTCACCTTCATCATCATCATCATCTGTTGGTATTCCATTGAGACTGCTGCAATGTGCACGTGCGCGTGCGTGTGTGTGCGTGAGAGAGAGTGAGGTTGCCATGACCGCGGGACAGCTCTCCTCATCCTCCCGTCACCATGGCAACCACCACCATCCCCGCGACGGTCACGCTGAGTGACCTTTAAAAGGAGAACAATCCACAGATGTGATGATGATGATGATGATGGAGCAGGTGTTCTTCATCACGTGTTCATCAAACATCACGTTACACCTGTGTGTGTGTGTGTGTGTGTGTGTGTGTGTGTGTGTGTGTGAAAGAACTAAAGTTGTCGGTTATTTCAGGATAAAGTTGTTAAATGTTCTGTAATCTGATTGGACGATGCTAAAGGTTAAACACAGTAATAACATAGTTCATTATTAATGAGGTGTTATTAGGAGCCCGTTTGGTAAATAATCATATAAACAACTGTTGTCAGTGATTGTATCTAATCTGAGGGTCACATGATCAATGTTCATGTCAGCATTAGAATAGCGACCAATCAGAGCATTTACAGAAAAATACAGTTTGTGTGTTTTTTGCTTGTTTTGAGGTTCTCGAGTCAAATTGTGTATTTTTACACAAATACACAATTCGTGTATTTGTGTAAAATACACAAATACAGTGTTTTCTGGAGTCGTTTCTGAGTATTTCTCTATCATTTTGTAAATTGTTCTGTTATGTTTGTTTATTTGCCTTGTTTTTTCTGTTTGGGACAGTGTAGGAGACATTTCTGTGTATTTTGGTTCTTGTTTTGTACATTGTTCTGTTATTTTTGTGTCATTTTGTCATCATTTTGTGTGTTTTTGCTGTATTGTGTATTTAGTGCAGCAAATTACTAAAAAAAATCCTTCACTTTGGTATAAAAGCATGAAATTTGGCACAGATACTCTCTAAGGGCCACTGTTTTGGAAAAAGGCATTGGCCACTCAAAAATTCAATATGGCAGCAAAAGGGAGCGACTGTGATACTGTTTTCTCCCATTGACCAAGGTTACCCCTGGTGGAGGAAAACACCAAACTTCCGCAGCCTCCTGCGGGCGCAATTTGGCCTCTAGCCGAAAACAAACAACATATTCAGACTCAGGGGAATAAAACGCGTAATTTTTTTGCACCGTGATTGAGTGTTTCGCCTCTAGTGGGCGCAGTTCTGACTGTACTCGGGAGGGATGCACACATCCAGACTCAGGAGGACCAGACCTTTCCACTGACACCTTGTTATTGGTATAATTAATCTGTGGCACTAATTTATGATATTTTGTACGTTGAGCATGTCCATGTCTGACCTCTGCTGATTCTGCTCCTCTAAAAGTCCTTAAACTTTCAACTAATTAAAAAAAAAAATCTTTGTAGGAATTTGGTGAGATAATTTGTGAGAAAGCTTTAGGAAAATTGAAAGTTCTTTACAACTGGTGTAGTTTGGTTGAATTTTAGTCTTGAAGGAACTGAACTACACGTTGGTTCTCACACAGTTTCCTCCTGTTTTCCTCTGTTAAAGATCTATAAAGAATAGTTCCTGTAATGCCACACATGAACATGCTGCTGCTGTTTAATTGGAAGATAAAAACATCTTTCAGGGTTCTGACAGTCTGTGCAGCGATTGTGTCATTTTCCTTTCAAACGTTGTCATGGCAACAGCATTTTCTCAAAGTAGAATCTGTTACAGTTGTTTCATCTTCAACTTCACATCATGAAGAGTCCAACATGTTTGGTGACCAGCGTCAGTTAGCATTTACTAGTTTCTGTAGTAATGGTGAAGGACCAGGAAGTAAATGAGAACAGTCCCACACGTTTGGTTAGCTTAGCATGTAACAAACAGTCCTACACATTTGGTTAGCTTAGCATGTAACAAACAGTCCTACACATTTGGTTAGCTTAGCATGTAACAAACAGTCCTACACGTTTGGTTAGCTTAGCATGTAACAAACAGTCCTACACGTTTGGTTAGCTTAGCATGTAACAAATAGTCCTACACGTTTGGTTAGCTTAGCATGTAACAAACAGTCCTACACGTTTGGTTAGTTTAGCATGTAACAAACAGTCCTACACGTTTGGTTAGCTTAGCATGTAACAAACAGTCCTACACGTTTGGTTAGCTTAGCATGTAACAAACAGTCCTACACGTTTGGTTAGCTTAGCATGTAACAAACAGTCCTACACGTTTGGTTAGCTTAGCATGTAACAAACAGTTCTACACGTTTGGTTAGCTTAGCATGCAACAAACAGTCCTACACGTTTGGTTAGCTTAGCCTGTAACAAACAGTTCTACACGTTTGGTTAGCTTAGCATGTAACAAACAGTCCTACACGTTTGGTTAGCTTAGCATGTAACAAACAGTCCTACACGTTTGGTTAGCTTAGCATGTAACAAACAGTCCCACACGTTTGGTTAGCTTAGCATGTAACAAACAGTCCCACACGTTTGGTTAGCTTAGCATGTAACAAACAGTGCCACGTGTGGTAAGCTTAGCGCGTAGGAACCAGTCCCACATGCTTAGTTAGCTTAGCATGTAGCAAACGGTCCTATATGTTAGGGTTAGCTTTAGGGATTCACCGAAATGAAAATTTGAGGCCGAAGCCGAATAAAATATAAACTCTTGGCTGAATACCGAATATTGAATGCGGTTGTTAAGTTTTTCACTATTTTTTTTAATAGTGCATAAATAGCCTAGAATAAATTTTTAGACATTTTTTTTTTTTTTATTGAAAGTAAATGTTTATTGAATATTCCGACATTTTTTTTTAAATATTCCAGTCGTAGCACGTAGCAAACAGTCCCACATGTTAAATGTTTGGTTAGCTTAGCATGTAGAAAACTGTTGCATATGTTTGGTTAGCTTAGCACATAGCAAACAGTCCAACGTTACACGTTTGGTTATCTTAGCACGTAGCGAACAGTCCCAAATGTTCGGGTTAGTTTAACATGTAGCAAACAGTCCCATGTGTTTGGCTATTTTGGCATGTAACGACAGTCCCACGTGTTTGGTTAGCTTAGCACGTAGCGAACAGTCCCATATGTCTCGTTAGCTTGAGGCGGGCATTTGCTGTGCAATTTTTGGCTCATTCTGAGCTGATTTTTGACTTGTGCGTTTATTTTTGGACTTGGGCCAAGTCTCTGCTAAATCGTAACCATCAATCAATCAATCTTTTATTTGTATAGCGCCAAATCATAACCAATGGTATCTCAAGACACTTTACAGTAGAGCAGTCTTAAGGACGGACTCTTCATTTTATGGATACACACATATGCATATATACGTATATACACATACATATGTATCCCACACCCAACATGTATACTACACCATGGTGTAGTATACATGGTGTAGTATATATACTGTAGTATACATGGTGTAGTATATGTACTGTAGTATACATGGTGTAGTATATATACTGTAGTATACATGGTGTAGTATATTGACTGTAGTATACACGGTGTAGTATATATACTGTAGTATGTATGGTGTAGTATACATGGTGTAGTATTCATGGTGTAGTATATATACTGTAGTATATATGGTGTAGTATATATACTGTACTATAGATGGTGTAGTATACATGGTGTAGTATAGATGGTGTATATATACTGTAGTATAGATGGTGTAGTATACATGGTGTAGTATATATTTTTATTTTTTTTAATTTATTCAGTTTATTTCCGACATGGTTACATTCACTTTTTTTTTTTTACATTTTTTTTTTTTTTTTTTGTACATGCCGAAAAAGGAGACGAGAGAAGCAGTTTGCTTATCTGGGTCCCGTCCCCTGTTTTACCATCGCAAATTTACATGGGTTTACATGTCTCTCTGGTCAAACATTCTTGAGTTCTTCTGAACAGTCCTTTCTTGTGTATTCTCATCTGTAGTCAGTGTTGTCTTGTTTTTATTCCTCCTCCTCTCTATCGTTGTTCGTGTTGGCCTTGTTCCCTGCCAGACGTTGTTAGGATTCCTCCAGTTTAAGAATAGTTCCTCTTTCCAAGGTGTTTGGAAGGTTTTTCCCTTTTCATCCATAATGTCACCACTCGGGAATGTCTCTTTTGGACACACAAGTTTGCAGCTTGTTTTGTCTCTACATCAAGGTTAATCCAGCTGTTGTTAGTTCTATTGGCAGTGTTGTATTTTCCACTGTTAGATTTAACTTGTATAAACACATTATTATATCTTAGTTCATAAGCAAGGTAGTAATTTCATTGTACAGGAAAACGTGTTTCTAACTGCACATATGACATTAAACACTTTGAATTTATATTTAATGTAATCCTTAATCACCCCACCACCTAGCAATTGAAATGAATAAATGACAGACCTTTTTTACTCTTGGTTTCCACATTTAATTCAGTCTCCGTAAAATAATCACAGTCTGAGTTTTGTTTCCAGTGTTTATATAGATCTGGGTCCATATCCATGATTACCATCAGTAATGTTGTTGTTTAGGTGGATCCTTCGTATTTTCCCAAGTCTTCCATCGTTTTGATGAGGAATGGTTTTCCGTTCTCTTCTCCCAGTGGTGTGATGTAAATCCTGCAGTTTCTTGTCCACGTCCTCACAATTTTTCCTCCTTTTTTTATTTGGCGTGCCTTCCATGCAATGCTTGCATTTTGTTTCGTCAGGTTTTCATTGATGTACACCTTCGTTCCCTTCAGTTTATTTCCTTGCTTCAGTAGTTCTCCTTTGAATTTCATATTCGTGAAGGTTATTTTTACAGCTCTGTTATCATTTCTCTTTGGCAGGAGATGGCAGGAGTTGATGTTGTCAGGGTTGAGGACAATGTTCTTCGACTCCAGGTAGTCAATGACCTGTTGTTCAATCGATTTTGTTTCTTCGTCACTCGCGTAACTCCTGGGTTTTATCTTTAGGCCTGTGATGATGACATCTTTCTCTCTTTCCTTTTGTTCCAGCTGTTCAACCCTGGCGTTCAACAATTTTATCTCTTCAGCATTTCTTTCATTCTTTTCTTTCAGTACCTTTGCTTCGCTTTGTAGGTTTTCCAGTGAGTTTTCCAGCGTCTTTTCCAACGACTTTATCTCGGCAGATAGGTTTCGTAGACCCTCGCGTATCATCTCCTTGACCTCTTCCAAACCCGAATTGGGTTCTGAAGGGCCTCCCTGCGGTTTTTTCACCATTTTCCTTCAGTCTTGGGCCCAATTTTTCAGGCTGTTGAGCTGTAGCCAGCTGTAGCCAAGGTCGTATTATCGAAGCGAATGAAAACACGTCTGCTCTCTCCAAAGACCAGAGACAAAATAAATATACTGTTGTATAGATGGTGTAGTATACATGGTGTAGTATATATACTGTAGTATACATGGTGTAGTATAGATGGTGTAGTATAGATGGTGTAGTATATATACTGTAGTATAGATGGTGTAGTATACATGGTGTAGTATATATACTGTTGTATAGATGGTGTAGTATACATGGTGTAGTATATATAATGTAGTATACATGGTGTAATATACATGGTGTAGTATAGATGGTGTAGTGTACATGGTGTAGTATACATGGTGTAGTATATATAGACTCTTAGATTCTTAAAATTACCAGCCAACCACATTTTCCACCAGCCAATTTTTTTCCCAGCAAAAATAAACTACATTATGAGCCACAGAATAGATTTAGGCGCTCATGTTTTTTTAAATAGTTTTTATTTTAGTTGATTGCAGAAATACATTAAAATGGTAAAAACATAAACATTTAATTTAAAAACAACATTGTAGCAATGCCTAAAAGGTGTAATATGGAACTTTGGGTGTGTCAGAGAAGTGAACCTTTTATAAAGTATATTTTCATAACTTAATAAACAAACTTAACTCAACGGGATCCCTGGAACACTGTTTGAAGTTAGAAAGAATAGAAACAATCAGTATTAAGAATGACATGTACTGTAGAGAAAACATGTTTTACTAACTCAATGGTGGAATACCAGCCACTCCCGACCTGATATCCATTTAGTAATAAAACTCCTCAATTTCTTCTTCTTTTCAGATCCTCTTTCATCTTCATTTTCCAGAGTCAGCAGCAGCCTTCCATTTTTTGCAGTTCAGGTTTTTCAACACCCGATAAATATTTTCACATTTAATTGTTTTTTCCTAATTTCATTTCAGCTTCATATTGTACTACTCATACTAACTTACTACTCATACTAATGTACTACTCATACTAATGTACTACTCATACTAACTTACTACTCATACTAATGTACTACTCATACTAACTTACTACTCATACTAACTTACTACTCATACTAATGTACTACTCATACTAATGTACTACTCATACTAACCTACTACTCTTACTAACATACTACTCATACTAACTTACTACTCATACTAACGTATTACTCATCCTAACATACTACTCATCCTAACATACTACTCATACTAATGTACTACTCGTACTAACGTACTACTCATACTAACGTACTACTCATACTAACGTACTACTCTTACTAACATACTACTCATACTGACGTACTACTCTTACTAACATACTACTCATACTAATGTACTACTCGTCCTAACATACTACTCATACTAACGTATTACTCATCCTAACATACTACTCATACTAATGTACTACCCGTACTAACGTACTACTCATACTAATGTACTACTCATACTAACGTACTACTCATACTAACGTATTACTCATACTAACCTACTACTCTTACTAACATACTACTCATACTGAAGTACTACTCTTACTAACATACTACTCATACTAATGTACTACTCATACTAACTTACTACTCATAATAACGTATTACTCATCCTAACATACTACTCATACTAACGTACTACCCGTACTAACGTACTACTCATGCTAACGTACTACTCATACTAACGTATTACTCATACTAACGTACTACTCATACTAACGTATTACTCATACTAACGTACTACTCATACTAACGTACTACTCTTACTAACATACTACTCATACTGACGTACTACTCTTACTAACATACTACTCATACTAACGTACTACTCTTACTAACATACTACTCATACTGACGTACTACTCTTACTAACATACTACTCATACTAACGTACTACTCTTACTAACATACTACTCATACTGACGTACTACTCTTACTAACATACTACTCATACTTATGGACTACTCATCCTAACGTACTACTCATACTAACGTATTACTCATACTAACCTACTACTCTTACTAACATACTACTCATACGTATGTACTACTCATCCTAACGTACTACTCATACTCACATACTAACATACTTCTCATACTAACGTACTTCTCATACTAACATACTTATTTTAACATAATAACATACTACTCATCCTAACGTACTAACGTACTACTCATACTCACATACTTCTCTTACTAACATACTTCTCATACTAACATTCTTATTTTAACATAATAACATACTACTCATCCTAACGTACTAACGTACTACTCATTCTCACATACTACTGTACTTCTCATACTTATTTTAACATAATAACATACTACTCATCCTAACGTACTAACGTACTACTCATACTCACATACTACTGTACTTCTCATACTAACATACTCATATTAACATAATAACGTACAACTCATACTAAAGGCTCAAACATACTCGTGCGTACATCGGTGCAGCAGACTCCACCAGGCCAATTAAATGTAAAGCTCAGATTTTACGACTGCATGGACTAGTCCTCACACCTGGTGTCACACCAAACCCTGCTGAGCATGTATCAACCTGCATTAAATGTAAAAGTGTCCGGTACAGAGAAGAGCTAAGGATTGTGGGAAAAGTAGGATTTCGAGTATGTGAGCTCTGAGGAAAAGATTGAGTATGCAAGAAAAACCTTGATGTATACTATATGGGCACATTTTTTAAGTATGCACGGTGGGCACACTAGTCAAACTCATCCGTCCCATGATGCATTGGGAGCTGAATGTAAAATGGTCCTGGGACCAGCATCAAGCTAAAAATCATACACCCACTTTTCAAAATAAAAGCATCTCTTCTTGTCTTTGATTCATTTTTTAACTCCTTTGTAAATTGGACTCTTATTTTGAAGTTAACAGGAAGTTTAGTCAGTAGACCAATGGAAAATGTGTGAATGAAATGTGCCTACGTGAGTTTTATGGATCAAATGAGCACATGTTGATATCCTACTTGGTCACTTTCTCATTTCAAATGTTTTCAGAACTTTCAAAGTAAAGGTGGAGAATCAACAGAGATATTTAGCCTCAATGTGAACAAGGTTTTTAATGCTGGAGGTTCCAAATGCATCTTGGGAAACTTGGAAGTATACTTCAGTGGGAACGCTCATCATCCAAATCATACTATAGCATATAGTAAACAGTATATACTATAGTATATACTAGACAGTATATGCTATAGTATATACTAGACAGTATATAATATAGCATATAGTAGACAGTTTATACTATAGTATATACTAGACAGTATATGCTATAGTATATACTAGACAGTATATGCTATAGTATATACTAGACAGTATATAATATAGCATATAGTAGACAGTTTATACTATAGTATATACTAGACAGTATATGCTATAGTATATACTAGACAGTATATGCTATAGTATATACTAGACAGTATATAATATAGCATATAGTAGACAGTTTATACTATAGTATATACTAGACAGTATATGCTATAGTATATACTAGACATTATATAATATAGCACATAGTACACAGTTTATACTATAGTATATACTAGACAGTATATACTAAACAATATATACTCATTGAGTTTGTTGTCGATAATACTTTAGTGGGACATTTACAACACAGCCTATCTGACAGGGTGAATGAGTAGATGAATGTGTTGCAGATACCACAACACACCTTCAGATCATATAATTCTCTAATATGTTTCTGCAAAGCTTCTCTTCTGTTCTCCTCTTCCTCGTCTTCACCTCCTCACTCATCTGTGACCTCTGAAGGACGGCGTATGTGTGTGTAGCTCCGCCCCCTCTCAGCCTGTAACTATGTGCTCTCTCAGTCTGCCTCTCAGCCTGGCTCCTGATTGGCTGCTGCAGGAAGAGCTGCAGAGTGCTGACTGTGGAGAAGTGAGGAGAGCAGCAGAGAACACACACACACACTTACGGTGTGCGTGTGCACGTGAACACATGAATGCATCAGAGGGTGAACAAACGAATGAGTATCAATGTGAAACTTCCTCTTTCTATCGTTTATTTAACGATGTGAGGAGGAGGAGGAAAGACAGACTGTAGCACTACAGTAACACCACAGACCAGCAGCTGGGTCACTGAGTCACTGAAACACCACATGGATGTCCATCTGTGAGAAAGTCAGTGCTGTGGGGAAAATAAGAACAGCAGATGAAGTTAAGGAAAGACGGACATGGATAGATAAGGAAGAAGAAGATCAAAGGAACAAACAGTTGATAGGAAATTCAATTCAATTCAACTTTATTTATATAGCGCAAATTACAACAATGTCCATAGTGAGAAAGAAAGAACCCAACAAGATCCACATGAACAAGCGTTTAGTGACAGTGGGAAGAAAAATCTCTGTTAGAACCAGGTTCAGAGGTGGAGAACATCTATGGAATCAGAACAGTATCATAATGAATGAACTCTTACAGGGTTTTTCACGAATGCACATGCTTTGTTTCACAGTTGTATTTCAGATTCACAAATGCACACGATCTGTTTCACAAATATATATTTTATGCAAACTTATAATATAAATACTGAAATGCACACGCTCTACTTCACAATTATTATTTTGAGGCACACATGTAATATAAATACACAGATAATGCAAATAGCTGAATGTGCATTTACAAACTGCTTCTGTGTGTGAAACCTCTGTGTATTTGTGAGAGAAATGTGGGTGTGGTGAATTTTGAGACTGCACTGACGTTGTGGGTCAATGAACGTCACCATTGGCTGATAAAAGTGATTGACAGATTCATCAGCCAATCAGGTGTGTTTGCTTTCAGCCAATCATATGGCTTCTTACATTTTCTCCACACTCTTGTTTGAACACTACGTATACGCACACATATCAGTAGCATTGGTTTAAAAGTGTGGAGTAAATGTAAGAAACGTCATTCTGACCGACTGAGTGCTTGGATCCTGCCCGAGTTCCTGAGTTTGTGTTCCGAGGTCAAGGGCTGTTTTATTGCTCTTTTCCGATTCGTTCTGTCGGATTTATCCAAGTTCCGAGTGCAATTAAATGCAGAATAAAGCTGGGACAGTTAGGACCAGCTCCAGCTTTGACCAATCACATTCATCTGTTTGTGGTTCCTCCTCCTGATGTTCAGACTACAGATGACATCATCATTTCTGTGTTTGTGCTGTTGTGTTGCACTCCTTAAGTAGTGAGGGTCATTAGGGAGGCGGAGCTCACCTCTCCACACTAACACTGACAGGACAAATTGGGAACTCATGACCATCAGAAATCTAATGAACAGAAGTGACAAACTCATCCCTTTAAATTTGGGCGTGACCACTTTGGAGATTTCAGCCAATCAGCGTTGGTTCGTTTGTTAGACATGTTGAGTTTCCTTTAGGATCATCTACAGACACAGGTCAGTTATTTTATTACCAACGCTAACGCTGAACATTCTGTTCAAGTTTTTGTGAATGTTGTCATCAGTGTTTAATAAATGAATTATTTAATGAACATTTACTGCAAACATCATTTTTATCTTCAGGGAAACTTGGCTTCAGTTTTACTGATTATTAGCAGTGTGTGTGTGTGCGTGTGTGCGTGCGCGTGCGCGCAGCAGAGCTCTCATGGTCACCTTCCTCATCACATGGTTTGCAGTCAGTGTGTGGTTGCCAGGGCAACAGATTGTGAAGTAGATGCAGTCCACGGTGTGTGTGTGTGTGTGTGTTTTAATAGAAACAGTGTGAGCAGTGAAGCGTGGTGCTCAGTGTTTCTGTGCTGATTGGATGACAATTCAAACTCTGTGTGTGTGCGTGCGTGTGTGTGTGTGAGTGCACGTGTGTGTGCGTGTGTGTGTGTCCAAGGTGACCTGTCAGTAAAAAATGAGCAGTGTGATTACACAGGAAGTGTTTCAGATCATCTCTGCTGTGTTCCAGTCAAAGTGGTCATGGTGTTGTTTGGTGACTGCTCTCTGTCCGTCCTGCTGGTTTAAATGTTTTTCAACCTGTGGCTCAGGATCCTTTTAAAAACACACACATGTTGTGATGTTGTTTGTGTCTCTCACACAGTCAGTGTGTCGTGTTCCTGCTGCTTTTTGCTCACATCAGTGCAGGACGTTTTTTATACTTTTCTTTCACTCTGAGAGGAAAGCTTTCATTCATCTCAGTGTCCGTTGCTCACCCTGCTGCTGCTGGTTGTTTTTCCAGATGTTCGCACTCAGCTGGGTGAGCAGCAGCGATGTTTGGAGCAGCAGACAGAGATGCGGGTTCAGCTGCTCCAGGACCTCCAGGACTTCTTCAGGAAGAAGGCTGAAATCGAGACCGAGTACTCACGAAACCTGGAGAAGCTGGCAGAGAGGTTCATGGCCAAGACCAGGAGCACCAAAGACCACCAGCAGTACAAGTAGGACCCCATATTAACAGAGCGCTGCTCTTGTGGCTGCTCCCCAGTAGTCCCGTACCTGTCCCCCATGTGATATGTTATTGTCTTTCATGTTTCTTGGTCTGGATGTAACTGAAACTGAAAAATAAAGTTCTTTGAATTTGGTTGTGCCACGACACCTTTAAGATTCAGAATTGAATGGATTTAAAAATGATCTGAGGCTTTATAAGCTTGTGAACTTCTAAGAAGGTCTCGTAGAAACAAAAAGAACTCAAAGAAACAAAGATGTCTGACCTTATGTCTTCCAGGAAAGACCAGAACCTTCTGTCTCCAGTGAACTGCTGGTACCTGCTGCTCAACCAGGTGAGTGTGTGTCCTCACACAGAACCAGGGAACGTTGCAGGTTCTCACGAGTGAAGTGTGTTTGTGCAGGTGAGGCGTGAGAGTAAAGACCACGCCACGCTGAGCGACCTCTACCTGAACAACGTCATCACACGCCTCACACATATCAGTGATGACTCAGCACGGCTGCTGAAGAGGGTGAGACGCTTTGACCAGGTTGTGTGTCTGTGTTCGGTCTGTGTGTGTGTGTGTGTATGTGTGTATCTATGGTCTGTCTGGTTGTCATGGTTACGTCACCTACAAAAGCTGTCATTTCATGTCTGCGAGAAGAAAAGAAGAGGCGAAGATTAATAATGGAGGGCGGCTAAAGTCAGCAACGAGTGTGTGTGTGTGTGTGTGTATCAGGCTGCAGAGATCATCCATTCACTGTAGACTTGAATTTATAAGAAAATATAAAGGTTTCTGTCAAGCTGTTTGGGTCAAATATGACCTTTTTTTATTATTTGACAGCATTATATGATCTTAAACCTGTTAGTTTTTGTTCTTTAATGATTACATTTCTCATTGTGACACTTCTGTTTGTGACTTTCAGAGTAAAGAAATCATCTTTCAGCTTCAGGAAGATCTTATGAAGCTTCTCAACGAGCTTTACACCGTAAGTCATTAAATAAACTAATCTTTACACCGTAAGTCATTAAATAAACTAATCTTTACACCGTAAGTCATTAAATAAACTAATCTTTACACCGTAAGTCATTAAATAAACTAATCTTTACACCGTAAGTCATTAAATAAACTAATCTTTACACCGTAAGTCATTAAATAAACTAATCTTTACACCGTAAGTCATTAAATAAACTAATCTTTACACCGTAAGTCATTAAATAAACTAATCTTTACACCGTAAGTCATTAAATAAACTAATCTTTACACCGTAAGTCATTAAATAAACTAATCTTTACACCGTAAGTCAGTAAATAAACTAATCTTTACACCGTAAGTCATTAAATAAACTAATCTTTACACCGTAAGTCATTAAATAAACTAATCTTTACACAGTAGGTCACTAAATAAACCAAACTTCACACCTGTCTGTTCCTCAGGTGATGAAGACGTACCACATGTACCACGTGGAGACCATCAGTGCGGAGTCCAAACTGCGAGAGGCAGAGCGTCAGGAGGGCCGCGTGAAGGGCGTGTCGGGGGCGGAGCCGGTGTTTGGTCTGAGAATCGAAGAGCGACACCAGAGACGTAACGCGGCGCGCAAGATGGAGAAGATGAAGGAGAAGGTGAGAGACGTGTTTAAAGCGTGTCTGGTGGTAATGGTAATGTGGGCATGTCTGATTCTAACATGGGCGTGTCTGATTCGAACGTGGGCGTGTCTGATGCTAACGTGGGCGTGTGTGATGCTAACGTGGGCGTGTCTGTGTCAGAGGAAGGCTAAATACTCTGAGAACAAGCTGAAGACTCTGAAGGCGAGGAACGAGTACTTACTGACCTTGGAAGCCACCAACGCCTCCATCTTTAAATACTACATCCACGACCTTCCCGACATTATCGACGTGAGTCTACCTTTATGTTTCTACATTAAGGAGCAGATCTATTTTTAATAGGTCTGTGACTCCGCCCCCTCTCTCCCAGTGCTGTGACCTAGGGTACCACTCCAGTCTGAGTCGGGCTCTGAGGACCTACCTGTCAGCTGAGCTGAGCCTGGAGACGTCCCGTCGGTCGGGGCTGGAGGTCCTGGAGGGGGCCGTGGAGGGTCTGGACCCGGCCCGGGACCGACAGCGCTTGCTGGGACTCTACCCTACAACCTTCTGCCCCCCACAGCGCTTCAGCTTCCAGGCTCACATGGGTGACTCGGTCAGTGCACACACACGAGGAGTTTACAATTTTCCCAAATTAATTTGAAAAAATATATTTCTTAATATAATGTATAAAATATAATAATTATATACAAATATTTTAGGTGCCATAAAAACAGTGTACAAATTATATATGAATTAATTTGTTGTTCTTTTAAAAAATACAAGTAGTGTAAGTGTAGTATAAGTTTTCAGCAAAATGGTCCCAAACTATTTAGACTTTAGGTTGGTTTTTCTTCTGTTGACTAATTCTGGCAAAAGTGTCAAACTCCTCCTATGATCAGCAGGAGCACAATCACCTGAAACATGGATTCCTTTTGATGTTATTGATTCTTCTCTCATTCTTTGTTGTTGTTGGTTCTTCTTCTTCCCGTTGTTGTTGCTGCAGGTGGACCACATTGCCTCCCAGCCTCAGCTTCAGGCTGAGCTCACACTACGTCTCACTCAGTTACAAACTCGTCTGGCGTCGCTGAAGATCGAGAACGAGGAGGTGAAGGACTTTAAACTTGATTCAATCCATCCATCCATTTTCAGACCCACTTATTCCTGTTTGTCAGGGTTGCGGGGGTCTGCCGTTGCCAATCTCCGGCTCTCATTGGGCGCTGGGTACACCCTGGACAGGGCACCAGTCCATCACAGGGCAACACAAACAGACAACCACTCACTCTCATTCACTACTACAGGCAAATTAGAGACGCCAATCAACCTAACAGTCATGTTTTTGGATTGTGGGAGGAAGTCGGAGTAGCTGGAGGAAACCCACGCAGCACGGGGAGAACATGCAAACTCCACACAGAAAGGACCCAGGTGTCCACCCCAGAGTCATCTCTCTGTCAGCAGATCATATTCAATGTTTAAAAACAAGCGCCTTCTCCGTTCGTTCCTGTGAAACCATGATTTTAAATCCATGGTCTGCTGCCTTGTCCGTCCTGCAGGTGAAGAAGACGTGGGGGGCCACGCTGACCACGCTGCAGGACATGACGGTGCTGGACGACTTCGACGTGTCCCAAAGCTTCACACACAGTCCGTCCTCAGAGTCGGTGAAGTCCAGCGTGTCGGACGGATACCTGAACAAACCCAGCCTGGCCAAGAGACGGGCCAACCAGCAGGAGACGGAGCTCTTCTACTTCAACGTGAGAAACCAGAAAAACGTTCACGTCGTCCTGATCAAGTCGACTAGTCCTAAACTGGTACCAGCAGAGTGCAAAGAAAGGCTAATGCTAACTAACACACATAACTCACCCAAAATAACTTTTAATCCAACCCATAACAAAAGCAGTTAGCTTAGCACGTCGCTGCGCTGGCTGAGCTGGGTTAAAGTGTAAATGGGCGGGGCTACGTTATCAGCTCCACTTATCGGTTCAGAATGCGTTGATTCTTCTCTGGATTCTTTGTGTATTTTTGATGATGTTTTGTGTTTTCATCAGAAAAAGCTCAGTTTTCTCTTTCATCTGCAGAAGTTTCGTGAGTACCTGGAGGGAAGTAACCTGATCTCCAAACTACAGGCCAAGCACGACGTGCTGAAGAAGGGCTTAGCAGAAGGTGGGTGTGGCCTCCTATGTTGCGATGATGAAGAGTTTGATGCAGACGTCTCACTGACTCTGTTGTTTCTTTACAGGATATAAAGCTGAGCTGTTGACCACCAGGTATCAATCAATCAACTTGATTTAGCCTCTCACTCACTGTCAGTCGGATGATATCTGTAGCAGGAAGTGACACGTTAACTTTTGTCTCTGTCTTCACAGCCGTGGAAGGAAGAACTCACACAGCAAACATCAGGTAAAGTTTCTCATAATCACCTCCTTATTATTATTAGACAGACATGATGAGTGTTTATTAATCAGGGATCAAAGAAAACTTTTACATCTCTACTGTGATATCAGTGAATTAATCACAATAATTAACAATTAATTACATTAGATCATAATTTACATTAAAAAACCATAAATTACATTACATTCATTTAAATTAATTAACATTACATTACAATAGATCACAAAATCATATAATCAAATACAAATCGAATCACAATTATTTGATAAAAAATCAATATCAAATCAAAATAGAATTCAAAACGCGTCATATTCAGATTTGATTCCAGAATTAAAACCATTCATTCATTAAATAAATATATGTGAATTTTCGATGATGACGGTGAAAAGTGTCACAGCTCAGCTAACGGCGGCAACGCTAACGTGACCTCGCCGTTACAGCATTAAATCCCTGCCTGGATCCTTTATTGTTCTTAATGCTGATTGGTTGGATTGTGTTACATTATTATTACATTGTTTGTGTTTCCAGGATTCAACTCGAGCCATTCCTTTACTCGTAGAAAGCTGCATTCGCTACATCAACCTGCACGGTGAGTCACCGCTTCAATTCATTCATTCATTATCAGCTGCTTTTAGGCTCAGATTGGTCATCATGTTATTCTGTGACCAGTGTCTGACACATGAAGTGCTCAAACCAGTTGGGGTTAGAGTTTGACTGGTGATCATGTTATATTGAGACTGATTATGTTGTAAAATGTGAACCAATTATTAAAACCCTACAACTCCCAAAAGACAAAGGGGGCATGGCCCTGCCAAGTTTAAAAGATCCGCCCAGATAAGACCACTAATAAACCTCTGCAATACAACTTGAGATGGAAGGAAACAGAACTCTCAATAACAGAGTAAAAACCAATACAGGCACTACTAGCAAATCAGGATTTAGCAAAAGCTATAGACAATATACAAAACCCCTGGATAAAATGTCAGTTGAAAATCTGGAGGGCCAACAGGGAGGAATACAATCTACAGGAACATTTCAAACTAATACATAAATAAAATAAAAGAACAACCTAAGAATGTTTGACCAGAGAGACAAGCTTTGATGTAAATTTTCTGTGTTCAAAACAGGGGGCGGGACTTAGATAAGCAAACTGCTTCTCTCGTCTCCTTTTTTGTCATGTACAAAAAAAAAAAAAAAAAAACTTCTGTGAATGCAACTATGTCGGAAATAAACTGAATAAATAAATAATACGCTGGTTCACTTATGATCCAGATTTTTATGCCTAATCAGTCAGACTCCAGATTCCAAAAATGTATAGCTCTAGGAAATACAACCCTGTATTCAGTTACTGATAACAATCTTTTAATGAGCTTCCACACCTTGAATAATTGTCAAACATTATTCTTTGGAAAGGTGGACTTCCAATCAGGGCACTTCAGCACGTATCTATTTAATGTTCTTATATTAGCGCTAAAAAGACCATAACCCGACACTGGCTGCATCCTGACTCCCCCACAGTTGAAGAGTGAGAAAACATAGTCAATGGTTTTTATATCATAGAATAAATCACATTCTCTCTCAGATTACAAACAGAAAGGTTTACCCAGCTTTGGTCAGATTGGAAGTAAGAAATTTTGAGTAGAAATTTGTAAATCATTTGTTGCTGAATTGTCTCTGTATCTATTTATATATTACATGTGTACATTCCTCAGTTTTAAATAGTTATTAAAGTAAAAGACTCAAAAATTGGAAAAAACAAGGGAAAGTGGTGTGTGTAAACATGACTGTTAATGTATAAAATGTCCTCGAACCTTTCATGAATGAAGAATTTTTAAAAAATGTCAACCAATTGTTCACATTAATGAAAACGCTGAGTGACAGCATCAAAGAGTCACCAGGTATAATGATGACCAGTCACACTGATACACCGACAGCTGAAGTGTTTTTTCCTCCTCAGAGCTTCCTGTTGTTTTCCTCCATCTACTAAAAACAACAACAGGAAGTTGTGTCACTAACTAAACCACTACCTACTTGTTCTTTACACCTCAGGTCTTCAGCATCAGGGAATATTCCGTGTTTCAGGGTCTCAGGTGGAGGTCAACGACATCAAGAACTCCTTTGAGAGAGGTGAGAGGGTTAACCGTTAACTAACCAACCCACAACGGGTTAGTTCAATGGTTCTCAACCTTTTCAGGCCACGACCACCAAAATAAAGGTCCCAGAGAGTGGGGGAATAAAGGGGAGAGATTTTTGGGGTCCATCCATAAAGTTAGTAAAATGATGGTCCATTGTTCTATGAATCTGTGATAACCACATTTATTTATTCATCTGAATAATATCCACTGTTATCCAGGAACATTTATTATTATTATAGTCATCTTAAAGATGGAAATCCTGGTTTTAATCACTAATAAAATGGTTTAAAGTGACCAAAAATGGTGGAAAAGGAGGTGAAATGAGATTTTAAAAACCACAGAAATTGGTTAAAAGTTGTAAATTAGAGTGAATAAAAACAGACAGAAAAAGTGGTAAAGAGGGTTCAAAGAGTCAATATTGGCACAATTAGTTTAAACTGGTAAATAATGGACATGACAAATGGTGAATCAATCAATCAATCTTTATTTGTCATTGCACATGTTACAAAGCAACAAAATTTTGTTTCAGTTTTCAAGAAACATGAAAAGACAATCATATGTAGCACCTGCACACCACTCGATATGAAGGCCTTCTTGAGAATGGAGGGGTGCTAGGGTTCAGTTAAATTTGTAAAGATACTAAGTGTATCACTCCACCAATATACACAACTAATTCGCTATATAATCCTAATCAATAACGCTGAGATCCAGAGATGAAATATGTTTAAACAACATTATATGAACTATATTTTAAGATGGATGAATAACAGTATACAACGACACACACAATGGAATCCAACACGTGTCAAATCAACTCTAGCAATGGTGGTGGGCCCACACCACACACGCACACACATACACATACACACACACACACAGTCACGTGTAATAGTTAAAACGAACGACTTCCTCTGTCTTACTCACAACTCGATGCAATTATTGTTTCCAGCTGGTAGGTCTTTCAAAACATTGGGTGCGTTGAAAACACAGGGCAACGGCGGTTCCCAAACACAGTAGCCGACACGTGGCTCCCCGTTAACCAGCAGTGGCCTCCTCCTCGTCCGCGCCTCTCTCACACCTGGTCCTACACGGTACGACCCGTCCTCCGCTCTCCACGCTGAAGTCTGTCGAACTCGTCAAAACTCCTGCAAGCCTTCACTCCGTCCCTACGTCTGTGTTTCTTCGGTCAGCATCCGGGTTTCTCCCCACACCTCACTCTCCTCTCTGTCCTTCCCGCGCGAGTGCGCGCTGACGTCTACTTCCGCATTTTTCGATTGCCATTGGAAATAAACCCAGGATTATAAAAGAAAGAAAAAAAAAACAAACATAATACACATTGGCTTCAATAGTATTATTTCAAATATATATTATGCACCAATAATGTAAACTGTTAAATAAAATATTATCAAAAACATTTACATCACTAAATAATGACATAACAATAGTAATGACACCAACTATAATAGTAAATAAACATTTACTTACTCCAGCCCGGTGCCTGATAAACATTTAATAGATCTTGTAATTATTTTACTCACAGGCTACACATATATAATGTGGGAGGACAGTAGCAGGAAAACTGTGGGTTGCAACAAGGGCAGCACCTCATATTTAGATGAAAACAGGAGGAAAGAAAGGGAAGAGGGGAAAAGGCAGATCATAAACTGAGTTGATTGTGGAGCACAGTGTAAAACTTAACCTGAGTGTGGTTAAATTGGCAAAAATAAGCATAAAATATGGTTAAAAGAGGTTAAAAGTGACAATAATGGGTCAACATGTGACATTGGAAAAAATGTGCAGTTAAAGCATTGAAATGTGATGTAGAAGTGTCAGAAATGAGAGTAATGTAGCAAAAATACCTATAAAAAGGAGCAAAAATATGGCAAGAAAAAGTGATGAAAATAGGTTAAAATATGATGGGTTTGGTGTAGTTGCATAAAAAATTGTTGAAAAAATATTCTTAGTTGGTTGAGAACCCCTGGGTTAGTTAACATGGATTATCTGTGTGGTTCAGGTAATGACCCACTGATCGATGAGGAGAGCAACCATGACATCAACTCTGTGGCTGGGGTGTTGAAACTCTACTTCAGAGGATTAGAGAACCCTCTGTTCCCCAGGGACCGCTTCAACGACCTGCTGTCCTGTGTCCGTGAGTCAATGTCTGATCTAAGATAGATCCTAGCATGAGAAGCATGTGATACTGTCTGTGTGAGATGATGATGATGGTGTCAGACTGTCAAATCTGGCTCAGTGTGACTCTTCACACATGGAAGGGAACATTTGTGTGGTGTCCATCTGCTGTTTATGCTCCGCCCACTCATCCTCTGCAGCTTCTCACATGCTGTTTAGATCCACCCCCTCACCCTCTGCAGCCTCTCATGTGTCTGTTTAGCTCCGCCCCCTCACTCTCTGCAGCTTCTCACGTTCCGTTTAGCTACGCCCACTCACCTTCTGCAGCCTCTCATGTGTTTGTTTAGCTCCGCCCACTCACCCTCTGCAGCTTCTCATGTGTTTAGCTGCAGCCTCTCTTGTGTCTGTTTAGCTCCGCCCCTTGCCATCTGCAGCCTCTCATGTGTCTGTTTAGCTCCGCCCACTCACCCTCTGCAGCCTCTCATGTGTCTGTTTAGCTCCGCCCCCTTACCCTCTGCAGCTTATCACCTGTCTGTGCTCCTGCAGGGATAGAAAACCTATACGAGCGTGCCCAGTGCGTCCGTAAGATCCTGATGGGCGTGTCCAGGCCGACGCTGGTGGTGATGAGATACCTGTTTGCCTTCCTCAACCAGTGAGTGGCGCTTTAGCCCCGCCCGCCAAACAGCAGGAGAGCCACGAGTCGATCACTAATAACTTTACCCCCTTATATACTGAATTCATTATGTTAATATAGAGCAAACTAGTCAGTACTCAATGGCAGGAGAATAGCAAACAACGCGTCTCAGTACGCTACATGAGCGAATTCAGAAAATCTATCAGGATCAGCTTTATTGGCCAGGTACAGTTTAGAGCAATACGAGGAATTTGACTTGGTAGTTGCAGCGAAAGAATGCACATCAACACACCGGAGCAGCCATTTGCGGCGCCCACATATTTAGGTGAAAAAGGGGATTAACAACAGGAGGAGAGGAGGGGTGAGGGGAAAAAACGGCCAATTTGAAACTGATTTCCCTAAACAGAGAAAGCAGTCGATCCATTTTCCGACCCAAAACAACATTAGCTTAGAATTAGCTTAGCATTAACCTAGCATTAGCAAAGCATTAACATTGCATTAACTTAGCATTACTCAAGCATTAACATCAGCTAGCATTTACTTAACATTGACTAGCATTAGCTTAACATTATCTAGCATTAGCATTAATCTAGTATTACTATTAGCTAACATAAGCCTAGTATTAACATTAACTTAGCATTAGCCTAGCATTAACATAAGCTAAGCATTAACCTGGCATTTGCTAAGCATTAAACTAGCATTATCCTAGTATAAGCTTAGCATTAACATTAGCATTAGTCAAACATTAGCATTCTTATTTATATTAACCTAGCATTAGCATAGCATTAACATTAACCAAACATTAGCATTTTTATTAATATTAACCTAGCATTAGCATGAACCGCCACCTTAACGTGGTGGAGGGGTTTGAGTACCCGAATGATCCTGGGAGCTATGTTGTCGGGGGCTTAATGTCCCTGGTAGGGTCTCCCAAGGCAAACAGGTCCCAGGTGACGGGTCCGACTAAGAGCGGTTCAATAGCCATATATGAAAGATAAAAATCAAAGGCAGTTCACGTCGCCCGGATTGGCGCTACCGGGGCCCCACCTTGGAGCCAGGCCCGGGGTTGGGGCTCGAGTGCGAGCGCCTGGTGGCCGGGGCTTTGCCCACGGGCCCCGGCCGGGCAAAGCCCGAAAGGACGACGTGGGCCCGCCCTCCCGTAGGCCCACCACCCGCAGGAGGGATCATATGAGGCCGGTGCAGTGTGGATCGGGCACTCGTCCAGGGCGGGGGCCTTGGCGATCTGATCCCCGGCTACAGAAGCTAGCGTTAGGGACGTGGAATGTCACCTCTCTGGCGGGAAAGGAGCCTGAGCTTGTGTGCGAGGTGGAGAAGTTCGGACTAGATATAGTCGGTCTCACCTCGACACATAACAAGGGCTCTGGAACCAGCCTTCTCGACAGGGGTTGGACTCTCTTCTACTCTGGAGTCGCCAATGGTGAGAGGCGCCGGGCTATACTTCTTGCTATACTTCTTGCCCCCCGACTTAGTGCCTGTACGTTGGAGTTTACCCCGGTAGACGAGAGGGTAGCCTCCCTCCGCCTTCGGGTGGGGGGACGGATCATGACTGTTGTTTGTGCCTATGGGCCAAACAGCAGCTCGGAGTATCCATCCTTCTTGGATTCCTTAGAGGGAGTACTGGAGAGTGCTCCTTCTGGGGATTCCCTCGTTCTGCTGGGGGACTTCAACGCTCACGTTGGCAGCGACAGTGAGACCTGGAGGGGCGTGATTGGGAGGAACGGCCCCCCTGATCGGAACGTGAGCGGTGTTTTGTTGTTGGACTTCTGTGCTCGCCACAGATTGTCCATAACAAACACCATGTTCAAGCATAAGGGTGTCAATATGTGCACTTGGCACCAGGACACCCTAGGCCGCAGTTCGATGATCGACTTCGTAGTCGTGTCATCGGACTTGCGGCCGCATGTCTTGGACACTGATCACCACCTGGTGGTGAGTTGGCTCCGATGGCGGGGGAGGATGCCGGTTAGACCTGGCAGACCCAAACGTATAGTGAGGGTCTGCTGGGAACGCCTGGCAGAGTCTCCCGTCAGAAGGAGCTTCAACTCCCACCTCCGGGAAAACTTCAACCATGTCTCGGAGGAGGCGGGGGACATTGAGTCCGAGTGGGCCATGTTCCGTGCCTCTGTTGCTGAGGCGGCTGATCGGTGCTGTGGCCGCAAGGTAGTCGGTGCCTGTCGTGGCAGCAATACCCGAACCCGTTGGTGGACACCGGGGGTGAGGGATGCCGTCAAGCTGAAGAAGGAGTCCTACCGGGCGTTTTTGGCCTGTGGGACTCCGGAGGCAGCAGACAGGTACCAACAGGCCAAGCGGAGTGCAGCCACGGCGGTCGCCGAGGCAAAAGCCCGGACATGGGAGGAGTTTGGTGAGGCCATGGAGAACGACTTCCGGACGGCTTCGAAGAGATTCTGGACCACTATCCGGCGTCTCAGGAGGGGGAAGCAGTGCACCGTCAACACTATGTATGGTGCGGATGGTGCGCTGCTGACCTCGACTCGAGACGTTGTGGATCGGTGGGGGGAATACTTCGAAGACCTCCTCAATCCCACCGACACGCCTTCCAATCAGGAAGCAGGGCCCAGGGACCCGAGAGTGGGCTCTCCTATCTCTGGGGCTGAGGTTGCCGAGGTGGTTAAAAAGCTCCTCGGTGGCAGGGCTCCGGGGGTGGATGAGATCCGCCCGGAGTTCCTCAAGGCCCTGGATGTTGTGGGGCTGTCATGGCTGACACGACTCTGCAACATCGCGTGGACATCGGGGGCAGTGCCTCTGGATTGGCAGACCGGGGTGGTGGTCCCCCTTTTTAAGAAGGGGGACCGGAGGGTGTGTTCCAATTATAGAGGGATCACACTCTTCAGCCTCCCCGGTAAGGTCTATTCAGGGGTACTGGAGAGGAGGGTCCGCCGGATAGTTGAACCTTGGATTCAGGAGGAGCAATGTGGTTTTCGTCCTGGCCGTGGAACTGTGGACCAGCTCTACACCCTCAGCAGGGTCCTTGAGGGGTCATGGGAATTTGCCCAACCAGTCCACATGTGTTTTGTGGACCTGGAAAAGGCATTTGACCGTGTCCCTCTGGGATTCCTGTGGGGGGTCCTCCGGGAGTATGGGGTATCGAACCTCCTGATAGGAGCTGTTCGTTCCCTGTATGACCGGAGTCAGAGTCTGGTCCGCATTGCCGGCAGTAAGTCGAAATCGTTTCCGGTGAGGGTTGGACTCCGCCAGGGCTGCCCTTTGTCACCGATTCTGTTCATAACTTTTATGGACAGAATTTCTAGGCGCAGTCAGGTCGTTGAGGGGGTCCGGTTTGGGGGCCTCAGTATTGCATCACTGCTTTTTGCAGATGATGTGGTCCTGTTGGCTCCAACATACCGTGACCTTCAACTCTCACTGGATCGGTTCGCAGCCGAGTGTTAAGCGGCCGGAATGAGAATCAGCACCTCCAAATCCGAGTCCATGGTTCTCGACCGGAAAAAGGTGGAGTGCCTTCTCCGGGTTGGAGATGAGGTTCTGCCCCAGGTGGAGGAGTTCAAGTACCTCGGGGTCTTGTTCACGAGTGAGGGAAGGATGGAGCGAGAGATCGACAGGCGGATTGGTGCGGCGTCTGCAGTGATGCAGAGTCTGCACCAGTCCGTCATTGTGAAAAGGGAGCTGAGCCGAAAAGCAAAGCTCTCGATTTACAGGTCGGTCTACGTTCCAACCCTCACCTATGGTCATGAACTTTGGGTCATGACCGAAAGAACAAGATCACGGGTACAAGCGGCCGAAATGAGTTTCCTCCGTAGGGTGGCTGGGCTCTCCCTTAGAGATAGGGTGAGAAGCTCAGTCATTCGGGAGGGCTCAAAGTAGAGTCGCTGCTCCTCCGCATCGAGAAGAGCCAGATGAGGTGGCTCGGGCACCTCCGGAAGGAGGCCCCGGGGAAGACCCAAGACACGCTGGAGAGACTATGTCTCTCGGCTGGCCTGGGAACGTCTCGGGGTCCCCCCAGAAGAGCTGGAGGAAGTGGCCGGGGAGAGGGAAGTCTGGGCCTTCCTACTGAGGATGCTGCCCCCGTGACCCGGAAACGGCTAAGCGGGAGAAGATGGATGGATTAGCAAAGCATTAACATTAGCATTAACCAAATATTAGCAATACATTAGCTTAGCATAGCATTAACTTAACGTTAACTAGCATTAGCTTAACATTATCTAGCATTTGCATAGTATTAGCATTAGCCTAGCATTAACCTAGTATTAATATTAGCTAATATAAACTTAGCATGAACATTTGCCATTAGCCTAGCGTTAACTTAGCATTATCCTAGCATGAGCTTAACATTAACACAAGATTAGCATTAGCTAAAGATTAGCATTAACATAGCATTAACACTAACCTAGCATTAGCTTAGTCAATTAACCTTCTGTGAAATATTGTAGAACATGTGATTAAAATTGTTGAAATAGGTTGAAGGTCCTGAAAAAATCTAAAAAAAATTGAAATGATTGAAATGAAGTAATTTAAGCGTACAGAAGAATGAAAACATATAACACAAATAGACTTAGACTTAAAATAATAAAGTATATGGATGCCTCCTGCATCCTCACAATAAGGTTGATGTCTGCTGTGACCTTTGACCCCTGGCTCTGTGTGTGCATCTCGCAGTTTGTCCCAGTACAGCGATGAGAACATGATGGATGCTGGGAACCTGGCAATCGTGTTCGGCCCCACGCTGCTGCCCACCCCCGACACCCTGGACCAGGTGGCCTGCCAGGCGCACGTTAACGAGGTCATCAAGACCGTCATCCTCAACCATGACAACATTTTCCCCGACACCAAGGAGCTCCCTGGACCCGTGTACGAGAAGTGTATGACGGGAGAGCAGTACTGGTGAGAGAATCCACCTGGAAACATACAATAGGAAACGTTAATCAGCAGGACTGGTGGCTACATGCTAAGCTAATGAAACACGTGGGACTGTTGGCTATGTATTAAGCTAACCAAACATGTGCACTGGTGGGTGCGTGCTAAGCTAACCCAAACATGTGGGAATGGTGGCTACGTGCTAAGCTAAGCAAAAATGTGGGACAGGTTGCTACATGCTAAGCTAACCAAACATGTGGGACTGAACATGACACAGAATTACACAAACAATCAAAACTATAACAAAAACAGATAAAACCATCACAAATTACTCCAAATACACTCAAAAAATCAATAATATACAAAATTACAACAAAGATACACGACATATTTCTAAAAACACAAAACCTCAACAAAAATACACAAGTAAACTAAATAAACCGACAAATATTTTTCCATGATGAATCTGTTACTAAATGATGTGTCGTTCTTGTCACACAGTGTATTATTAACCCTCCTCTTCCTCCTCTTCTTCATCCTCAGTGAGAGTCCGTTCAGTGAACCCGGAGCATTGGAGGAAACCGAGGCCGACGCCGGCACGGAGACACAGACCAGCGACGAGGGTACGCTCCACCCTTTAAGCTTTCTCAGCACCGCCCACGCCCCATTTCCCATCTCACTTATCCCCGTCTCGCTCCCTGTTGGAATAAAGTTACCGTGGCAACAGCAGCCATGGAAACTCCATCAGCACCTCCTCCTCCTCTCAGAACATTAACCCTTTACAGGTTGTATCTGTAAAGCTTCAGATTGCAAATGAGTCAAATACCCATTACAACCTTTAATGTTTTTAATGAATGTAAATGTAGTTATCTTATTTACATAATGTGAGCACACATCCATCCTTTAAGGCAGATATTGGCAACTGGTGGCCTGGGGGCCACATGCAGTCCTCGGACAAATTTTATGTACAAAATGACAGAAAAATACACAAAACAAAAGCAAGAATGCATTAAAAAATTGCAGAAAAATACAGTAAAAGACGAGAAAAAACACACAAAACCATTACAAAAATGAACAAACTGACAACAGTACTAAACAAAATTACTCCAAATAACACAAAACGACAACAAAAATATACAAAATGACAGACAATGACAACAAAAGTACTTAAAAAGACAAGAAAAACAAAAAATAACTCTGGAAACCCAGAGTACTAACAAACAAGCAAAACAACAACAGAAATACAAAATTAGTCAAAAAATCACAAAATGACAACATAAATACACAATATGACTCCAAAAATCATATTTTTTTTTACTGGAAAAATACACAAAAGGACTACATAAATGCTCATAACAAGCAAGACAACAACAAACATACACAGAATGACAGAAAACACACAAAATTACTATAAGAACTCTTTTTAGATCAAACACTTTTTTTTGGCCCTGCTGTGATAGAAGTTGCCCACTTCTGCTTTAACTGAACACGCTCTCCCACATTTCATGTTTTCTGTTGAAATGCGAACCTTATTTTGATAATGTTGATGTTCTTGTATGTAAGATTTTATTTTTCTCTAAATGTTTGAACATAAACACACGCCTGAACGTCTTTGTTTGCCTCTCTGCGTCCTCAGAGGGCGAGGCCGTGGAGGCGGTGGCGAGGTTTGACTATGTGGGCCGCTCGGGCAGGGAGCTGTCCTTCCAGAAGGGGGCATCGCTGCAGCTTCTCCAGCGTGTGTCACATGACTGGTGGGAGGGGCGTCAAGGCGGCTCGCGTGGCCTTGTGCCTCATCAGTACGTAACGGTGAAGGAGCGGCGAGTGCAGAGTCCCAGATGGTTCGTATGTCGCTTGTTATTCATTTTTAAAAGTATTTTATTGTGGCAAGGCATCGCTGGCTGGTGATTGGTCGATTTAGCTGTCCGTCTCCTTCAGGACTGACAGTGTGTCGGACACGTTGAGCACAAAGACGGACAGTGATGGAGGAAGCAGCAGCACCGACGACAAACGTCACAGCGAGTTGAGCTCTCCTACAGACGGGCGACCGTCGGACAGCTACAGGTCAGAGCTAAATGTTAGCATGAGTCATGTTAACACTAGTCATATTAGTCATGTTAAAGTGAGGCTCAGAGAGAGGCCCGGCCCACTAATTATCCTATGGCTCCACCAATTTACAGTATTAAAGCTCCACTCATTTACAGTCCTATAGCTCTGCCTATTTACAGTAGTACAATTCTGTCAACTGAAAGTTCCGTCCATGGACAATATGACAATATTAAAGAACCGCCCATATACAATATCAAAGCTCCGCCCACTTTCAGCTCAACCAAATGACTTCTGATTGGTTCACTCATGTCCCGATGAGTTAATGAGTTAACAATGAGTTAACATTTAGTTAATGATTAGTTCATGATTAGTTAATGAGAGTTTCCTTCCCAGGAGGAAAAGGACGGACGGACTGTTCCGCCGCCCGCTGTGCCGCTCCAACAATAACCATGGTAACGGAGCGATGGAGCGCAGCTCTCCGCCCGTCACTGGTCACTTCAGCCCAAGAGATCTGCTGCTGGGGCGGAGTCACGTCCTCACGCCGCCGCTGGACAGCCCGGAGCGCCGCCGCCGCTCGGCCGCCGTCACTGTCACCATCAGCCGTCACGAGTCGCTGCGACGCCCCGAGGACTCCAACCTACGGCGCTCCAACAGCGGGTTGGACGCACACCGAGGACGGCTGGACAACGACACTCTGACACAGGTGGAACTACACAATAAACACACACACAGACACAAACAAAAAGGTGATGATGTCATGGCGCTCAAGTCTCTATGCCCCGCCCCCTGCAGGACATGGAGGACTCGGTGGCGTTCGGTGAGCTGCGCGGTTGTCGGCCGGCGCCCGACGTGGTCCTGGACACGTTGGAGCAGGTGAAGAATGGCCCGAGCACAGGCTGCTCCTCCGACTCTCCGAGCCCCCACAGCACGCCCAGCACCCCGGAGACGCCCGGCACCCCCGGTACCCCTAGCCCGCTCAGCCCCCTGAGTCCCGTCAGCCCGCTGCCTGGACCCACCAACCCCTCCCCCGACGCCTCCTTCAAACCTGTGGCCGTGTCGTCCCGGGTGGGCACCCCGCTGCGCCCCCCAGCTCTGAGGCCCAAACCGCTGGTACCCCCGAAGAGCAGCACCCCCCCTCTGCCGGCACCACTGGACAAATCCTGCACCATGTGAGCCAATCAGGCCGACCCAGGCCAAAACTGGGCCAGAAGAGGAGATCAGGGTAGAGCCAGTCCTCCGCCATCATAACGTTATCGGATATCAGAGCCACGCAACAAATGTATACATATATATGAATATAATATTTCAGTATTCTGTGGAAAAATAATGGGTACAAAAATAGAAAATGGACAATGTTCAGTGAAAGACTGAAAATTGACGGTACAAACTTATAAAATGACTAATTCAAATTTTACAGCGAAATATAAAAAAAGCAAATTTTTGCGATTAAAACCTTTTTTCCACTTTTAAGAGTAACTAAACCTCCAAACAACTTTTTTCTACTGAAACCAAATGTATTTGGGTATTATTAAGTAGTGCTGTTGATTGATTCTGGTCCAACTTTCAACATTTTACTTAAAGTAT
Organism: Gouania willdenowi; assembly: GCF_900634775.1. Lineage (NCBI taxonomy): Eukaryota > Metazoa > Chordata > Actinopteri > Blenniiformes > Gobiesocidae > Gouania > Gouania willdenowi. The sequence goes on from NC_041049.1 coordinate 1,407,076, forward strand.
TTCAATTTGTCGTATTTAGTTTTAAAATATCAGTGACTGCTCTCCATGGGTTGAAACCAGGATATTACAATTGAGTTTTGCAATTGGCTGAGAACAGATCATGTGACATCATTGGACCGTCATGCGTCATTGTTAGCCCCGCCCCTTCTATAAAAACTATCACCTGTTGGACTGAGAGAATTGTGAATAGAGAGCGTAGCATAGATTGTTAATTGGAGGTTTTATAGTAAAGACTGTGTGAATCTTAACTGCTTCAGGAGCCCCGCCCATAATAAAGGCATTTTTTTTCCAGGGGGTTTAGTTACTCTTTAAATATGAAACATTTTCATTGTTTTGCAAATAGAATTTTTACCTGCACATAAGAATCTTTTTTATCTTTGTGTGGCGCTGATATCCATCATCGTGAACACATGAGGGTAAAAGAGGCTTTTATTAATGTATTCTACCAATAATCACAGACTGATATATGATGTTTGAGTGTCGTCGGGTCGCTGTGTTTCCTTCAGTGTTTAGGAGTTTCCTTTACGCATTTATCCACGGTTAGCTAAACTAGGACCAGCAGGAGCTGCCTGGGACTCATAGTCCGGCTCCTGGTAAAAAATTGTAGTTTCAAGTGACGTGAATGTTGGCTGTGTTGTCATGACGACAGAAAAAAGTCAAAACTTAAAAAAAAAAAAGAAAGGATGGTTGTGAGGAAGCGTGCGGGCCTTCCTGCTTTTAGCGACGCCTCTGCGCCTTTGGACGGCGCCACTTTATCAACCACTCTACCATGAATGTTTCCTGTAATTTAACGACTGTTTGGCCATATTTTGAATGTTCAGCGAGCTGCTGCTCGCCAATATCTTTAACTTTAGCCTTCTTCTTCTCCTAGTTGTGTTCAACACAAAGAGGTGAAGATTCCTACAGGGTGTGGACGGGGTTTATTGGACAAAGACGCAACAAGAGAAGTCTCGCTGACAATTACTAAGTCCGCAAAATTGTTAGCATGTTTAAAAGAGAGTATCATTTCACTCTGTGTCTTTTGTTACTGTTGTATGCTAGTTTGGGATTTGAGGTAAACGCGAACATGTTAACAGGAGTGTGTTAGCGTGTGCATATTAGCATGAGTCATGTTAGTGTGAGAAATGCTTGCCTGAGTCACGTTAGTCTTAGTCATGTTAGCTTGAGTCATATTAGAGTCAAGTTAGGGTGAGTCGTGTTAGCTTGACTCATGTTAGCGTAAGCTATGTTACCATGAGTCATGTTAGCGTGAGCTATGTTAGCATGAGTCATGTTAGCGCAAGTCACTTTAATGTGAGTCATGTTAGCATAAGTCATGTTAGTGTGAGCTATGTTAGCATGAGTCATGTTAGTGCAAGTCATTTTAATGTGAGTCATGTCAGCGCAATTAATGTTGGCGTTAGCCTGGCATGTTAGCATAAGTCAAGTTAGCTCGAGTAATTTTAACGTGATTCATGTTAGCATTTGTCATGTGAGCATGAGTCATGTTAGCACAACTTACTTGAACATGAGTCATGTTAGAGCAACTCATTTTAACATGAGTCATGTTAGCGCAATTAATGTTAGCCTGACATATGTTAGCATGAGTCATGTTAGCGCAAGCCATTTTAATGTGAGTCATGTTAGCATAAGTCATGTTAGTGTGAGCTATGTTAGCATGAGTCATGTTAGCGCAAGTCGTTTTAATGTGAGTCATGTTAGCAAAATTAATGTTAGCGTTAGCCTGGCATATGTTAGCATAAGTCATGTTAGCTCGAGTCATTTTACCGTGAGTCATGTTAGCGCAACTTATTTTAACATGAGTCATGTTAGAGCAACTCATTTTAGCATGAGTCATGTTAGCGCAAGTCATTTTAACATGAGTCATGTTAGCACAATTAATGTTAGCCTGACATATGTTAGCATAAATCATGTTAGTGTGAGCCCTGTTAATCACGGAAGTGCATTATTTTTGGGTAAAGGTGTCATAGTGAGAGTCATGTTAGCTCCATATTAACGTGTTAAAGAGAATGTTTTGTGTTAGCGTGAGCACTTTATGTTAGCGCCTAAACAATAATTTTAGCGTGAATGTATTTAATTTGCGTGAGTGTTGGCGTGAGCTTGTTGTGTTGTGTGAAGGCATATTAGATATGTGTGTGCGTGTGCGATGTTTACATACCTTACGCGTTAACCTTAAGTTGACAATAAGCTAACAGGGTCGGGCGCCGCATTTAAATGCCCTAAACAAACAAAAACACTTGAACAGCACAGTGAATGTGGCCCAGAGCCAGGTTGTGTGTGTGTGTATGTGTGTAAGTGCCTTTTTTTGATTCTTAAAAACTCACCGCATGTCCTGAGTTAGCAGCAGCCGCGGCGTTTGCAGCGCTCTGACTGAAGTCAGCCTGACCTTTGACCCTTGACCTTTAAACCCATTGTGACCTTGGCATGTAGCCTCAACATCTTGGTGCATTTGAGACTCAAAGAGAGAAATCCTTGGAATGTGTTTGACCTTAAAGGAAAAAGTTTTTGTCCGTTGGTGTTGCCGTATTGGAACTGGAGCTAGCTAAAGCTCGTATAGCCAAAACGATTGTATCAATGTGATGTATTTATAATATAAAGGAAGACAATAAACTAGCATTCAATTCAACTGAGGCCGTTTGTTTCTTCTTTTGTCCTTCAAATCAGAGAATCAGTGAAATATTACAAAAAGTGGTGCCTTCACTGACTGTAATGGCGGATACTGCCAATATCATGTAGTTCAGTAACGTTGGTGTCGTGGAATGTGCATCGGTCAGAATGCAATGAATAGGCAGGATGATTCTTCAGTTTCCTTTAATTATCTTCTGATTATGTATGTGTGTTTCTGTCAAATAAACAGTATAATAATAATAATCAGAATAACAGATCACTTAAATCCCCAACATTAAATTAACAGAGATCAATCCACACTAATAACAGGATAATGCAGCCATGCTGCCCTCTTGTGGACATTCCAATGGTATTAACCACACCTTGACAACATATCACATTATGTATTAATATCTAACAGCAGGAACAGAGGTTATGAAATATGTTCAAATTAACCTCTCTAAACATGGACAATTATATTAAAAAAGCCTCTAACACACAATAGTAATAATAACACAGCATGTAGCATAGCTGATTAGCTTAGCTTAGCGGCTAACTGGCTAATATACACAAATTAGGAACAGAAACAACATTAACAACTCAATCCCCAATCCTAACCTATTCTCAAGACAGGAGAGAAACCACTCACCTGTCAAAAGGATGCACACTTTACAAACAGAGGTTAAGAAGAGCACAGGCCACCATCACCAGAGCACAGGTCTATGCAGGAAACTTGTGTAACTTATTAACTGCTCACAAAACGGCCTGGGAAACACACCTCAACTGAACACAGTATACACAGTCCCTTTGGCCTTCAGAACACTGACCCTTACATGTATTAGATTTTTCAAAGGTGATGCATTCGCTGACCCCAAGATTATTCTGTGATCCTTCTGTAAATATAATTAGTACATTCCCATTATGATGCATTCAATGACGCCTTCCAGGCCAACTGACTCCTTCTTTTATTGGCGACATATTTAATGACCTTAGTGATGCATTCACTGTCTAATAGGATGTAACAATTAATCGTAAGGCAGTTAAAAATCGATTCATAGGTACCACGGTTCACATCGATACTTTGAAAGTTTAATCGCGACGGTCAGATTCTGCTACTACTTTCTTTTTGGCCGCCATCTACTCTTAAACATGTTCATAAATGATTCCTTACCCCTTTAGCACCGAAAAAATATCTGTAATATTACGTGAAAATATGTAAAAGTCACGTTTTTCTATTAGCTCTGTCTGCTAGCATAGCATCTCTTCTTCACTGCAAGAATCTGCATGCCAACCGACCACTGGGTTACCAGCGCCCTCTGCTGGTCCAAACAAATATCTGATGTAAATCAGTTCAAAGACTTTTTTTTTTTTTTTTTTAAAGTCCAATTGTTAAGGCACAAAATAAATTTTCAGTTGCACTTTTAAAAAGAAAATGAATATTATGCAGTTTTGCATTGTATACTATTGATCCAGAATTTACATTAATAGGCTTCTTCATTTGTATTATTCCTTTATTTTATTTCATTCAAGATTTATTTTTAGTTAAATTGCATTGTTTTGGTTGTTTTTCAAGGGATTCTTTTGATAATGAAAAATAAAAGGAAAATAGTAGTTTTTTCACCCCAAAAATAAAGGAATATTTTTCAGTCATTTGTGTACAGTCCCATTTTGTAAAATAAATTGTGAGAATCGTATCGTGAACCCAGTATCGTGAATCGAATCATATCGGGAGTTGAGTGAATCGTTACATCCCTACTGTCTAATATTCATATTTAATTTTGGTGTACACTATTATGCATTTCAAGTGATGCATTCACTGACCCCAACATATTAACATAAGTAATGATGCGTTCAATTGCTAATGTGTATAATTCATTGTCTATAGGTTAATTAAGTGTGAGGTTAATGCATCTGAATCAACCAATCAAATCAGAGACCAAGTGCTCATTCATTCATCTGAAAACTTTATTTAAACCAATCAAGAACAAAGATTAAAACCCAAAATCACTAAAAAAAACAACTAATAATTGTAATGACTTAAAAGCTTTTCTTTAAAGGATTTGTGCAGCAATGCGTTCAATGATGATAAAAACGCTCACAGTGAGCTGAAGTCTCTTTGGAGGTGAACCTGATCTCTGCTCAGCCCTTGGATCCTGGTTTGTGAGAGCTAAAGAGTTTGGAGTCGGATGGTAATTAATTATAAACATCTCAACTTAAAGGATTTGCACAGTGAGTCATTCACTGACATCTAAAAACGGTGGACCTGATCTCCGCTCAGCCCTTGGATCCCGGTTTGAGCGTGCTGAAGGGTTTGGAGCTCCTCAGTGACGCAGAGATCTCCTGCAGGAAGGCGGCGATGTGCAGGTCTTTCTCTGACTTGCGTCCGTCAAAGATGACGACCAGCGTGAAGTGCGGCTCGGGCCGCGACAGGTAGTAGGTGCTCTGGACCTTGTCGTCGTAGAAGTGGACCACCTTCTCCAGTGTGTTGAGCTCAACGGCACGATCGCCCATCATCATCACCACATTGGGCCAGTGGGTGAGGGGGCGCTCACCTGTGGGCAGCGACACCACGGCGGGGAACTGTTCCACGCCTTTCGGTGGCTCGCGGTAGGACTGTGGGTGGTGGTAGCCGTGACCCTGGAAGTAGGGGTGGAACCAAACAGTTACTCACAATACGATATGGAAGTAGATGTTGGGCTCACAATACAAAATACTCACGATATGATATAAATGTTTTTATTTTTGAAACACTGTCATTATTATGACATTAACATGAATAAGGTGTCATGTAGGCAGCTATTAAAACAGAACTAAGTAACTTTTTCACCTTAATAAATCCTTCTCATAGTCCCTCTGAGGGTAATACAAGTGTTAATGGGGTGATTGGGGGGTCTTTCATCCTCCCTGCTGTCTATGACCAGAAAACAGGACTTGCAATATTCCTGCCTCTGACCCGGTACCAGTCTCACAGCTCTGTTCTCATGACAACACGCACTGCTTTACGACAGCCCAGTACACACTAATGGTGCGTTCACACTGAACCCGACTGCAGTCACTTCAATCGCCCGTGATGAGTCGCCCCAGTGACATCAATACCAGGAAATGTGTGTGTGTGTGTGTGTGTGTGTGTGTGTGTGTGTGTGTGTGTGTGTGTGTGTGTGTGTGTGTGTGTGTGTGTGTGTGTGTGTGTGTGTGTGTGTGTGACAGGGGAAACAACTGGCTGATCACTTCACTTATCATAAACAGCTCCGTTTTTACATATAAATGATCAATTTACTGAGTTACTAAAGGATGAGTTCACACAGAATGTAAACGCTTAATCAACTTTAACCGCTATAATTTAGCCCCGGTACATGAAAGAAGCCCGTCTCACTGTAGCGGGAGGGAGGAGCTTCTGTCTCAGGGGTGTGGAGTGTTTACGACAGAGACATAACCAAAAGGAACCTTTAGGGGGAACGCTAAGCGCAAGTTACTTAGTTCTGCTTTAAGTGCTGTTTGTTACCCTAACCATAGATAAGCCTAGCCTAACCCTACCTAAGCCTAACCCTTCATTACCCTAACCATTCCCAACCCTAAACCCTTGTTATCCTTACCCCTAACCATACCTAAGCCTGCCTAAACCTTTGTTACTGTAACCCCTAACCCTACCTAACCATAACCATACCTAAGCCTAACCCTTTGTTACCCAAACTCCTAACCTAAAAAATGGCAACATAGCTCCAAAAGTGTCATAATTTAGCAAAAGACAGTTAATGACAGTCTCCATGACACCTTATTCATGCAAATGACAGATGAGGACAGCGTAATGTCAGCCTTATGTATGAAACTCAAGTAAAGTGTTACCAAACCTTTTTATTTTATTTTATTTTTCGTGAACCTTCTAATTTAATTGTGTTTTTTTTTATTTCACAAAACTTTGTTACATTCCTACCTGGAAGGTTTCTGAGCCGCGATTATCGAACACCAGTGAGACGTTGCTGACGTCGTGTTTCCGTATGAAGGAGCAGATCTTCCCGTGATAGTCGGGCGTGGTGCGGGCCGTCAGCGCCCTCATGTCGGCCGGCATCGCCTGCCGACTCAGCGCCTCGTAGAAGTAGAAGCTGAACTTGGCGAGCAGTAGCGCGGTGAAGCGCTGCAGCCACAGGTAGAGGTGCGGCGGCTGCACGGCCTTCTGGGACTGACCGCCGAACAGGTGTTTACGGGTTTCCTTCTGTCGCTGGAACAGCTGACCCCAGGAGGACAGCTTAGTGTGGGCGCCGTGCAGGCTGAGCAGGGCGGGCAGGAAGTGCCACTCAGACATCTGGGCCTGGCACCGCAGCAGCTGGGTCACCACGTCCAGCTCTGTGTGGAAGCTCTCCTCCACACGCGTCAGGATGGGGTGATGGAACCTGAGGAGGAGGAGAAGGTCATTAGAATCTCACCACAACTCCTCCTCCAGCGTTTATACATAACGTTAGGGTTCAACTAGTGATCATGTTATGTTGTGACTGGTTTTAAACACAGATGTAGTACAAATAGGGAAGCTGTTTTAACATTTAATAAGTAGCAGTACATGTAATTAAATAATTAAAAGCTGAGTAGTTGCAATTTTAATTATTGATAATATCTACAATTCTATTCTCACTAGTTACACTAATCATTGTAGATAAACAATTTAATTCTCACTAGAGTAAATCACCGTCGTAGATATCTGAAACTTCAGAACAACTAGTCCACATGACCCATGACCCATTCAAATTTTATTGTAGATATCTACAATTAAATTTTGACATGTTACAATTTAAAGTCCACATATGCATTATATAATTCTGACAATTGTAATTGTTATCTACAATTCTATTCTGATATGTCAGTTTGAGATTGTGATAATGTAATTTTAGATATCTGGAATATAATTCTCACTAGTAACAACTTTATTTTAGATATCTACAATTCCTTTAATAACTATTCAGAATTGAATTATAAATATCAAAAAAGAGACCTTCCACTAGTTAAAATAACTAGTCACATATCTGGAATACAATAGTTGATAATTGAAATGGGAAAATACACTGGTTACAATTGTCTTGTGGAAATTCAATATTAGATGTATAAAATGTAATTGTTATTCTAACACGTGGAAAGGGAGTTACTGATATCTTTAAATAAGTTTTAACTAGTCACAATATATTTATTACATGTGAAAATATATTTTTAACATGTCAATTATTTCCAGAATATATTAAATTAACAATTTGTCAAAATGTAATTTTCCCACTAGTGAAAACTGAAATTGAAACTGATTAAATATTAATATGGCCTGTGATCATACAAACTGTAGATTAAAGCAGAGGTTCATCAGAAGATGCTAAATGTTAAAACATATTACCAAATTTTAAAACCATCAAACCTCCTCCCTATTTTACCACGGTATACAGTATTACAGTGACTAATTAGATAATGTGATGTAAGGCTCAGGGTGCGACTGTGTGTGTGTGTGTGTGTGTGTGTGTGTGCGTGCGAGAGAGACTCTGCGCAGTCACGGGGAAGTGCGTTGCATTTTTCTGATATTGTTGCTATTTTTATGACCCTGCGCAGTGGCGGATGCTTTAAGACTACAAGGGAACCTCAGCTTCCCCTAAAATCAGTGGTCAAATATGTAGTGTTGTGTGTACATTTCATTGACTAAATATATGACAGAACACATGTATGTTTAGTTCAGAATCAGCTTCTTATAACAGGAAACTGACAGTGACAGCGTGACGTTCTTCATTCATTACCGCAGCGTCACAGTGTTAATAAACAGTGGTGAAGTTCAGCTTCAATTGACTTCAATGGGAGAGGATTTAGTGGTTGATCCACTGCAGTCAAACTAGACGCTCATTGGATAAATGCTCGGTTATGACGCACTTAGTCCCGCCCATCGGACGCCGGGCTTCACAGGAGGTCTATGGAGCAGTGGGCTGGATCTGTCTGTTCCGGACGCTGGAATAATGGATGATGATTGGATGATCTGTCTCAGGCTAATTCAATTTTGATTGACAGCGAAATGAGCCAATCAGAGAGTATGACGTTGTAAGCACACAGGCGGGTTTTTCAAATATTTCAGTCCGTTGCTCTGTGTTGACACGGAGACTTTGCTGATCCTCTCATAGCGAATCAACTTCTGACAAACCTAGTGTCTGTTTTTGGTGTTTGTGGAGACTGTTACTGCTTGTGTTGTGAGACTTTTGACCAAACACTCAGACTCACACTCCAGCGCGCAGCGCGTGTGTGATAATCTATAAATAGTTGTTGACAACAAAATGTGAATTCTACTAGAATTCACATTTAAATAAACAGATACATTTTCTGAAGTAGGCAGAAAATGAGCTTCCCCTGCATGAAAGACCAGCAGCCACCACTGACCCTGCGGTATACAGTATTACCATATTACCGCCCAAGCCTACTTTGTGGATACTATTACTCACTTGTTGCTGTATTTGTGTGTTAGAGCCTCCAGCGTAGAAACCAGCTCCTCTGATTGGACGCTCTTCTGCGCGCCCAGAGCGTGCATCTTCTCGTACAGGTCGGCCATCTCCATGCGGGCCTGAGTGAAGTGGCAGAGCTGCTCCGACAGGTGAGACAGCAACTCCTCCAGGTGGGAGCCTGAGGAGGTGGAGCCTGTGGGAGCTGAGCCTGAGGGGGCGGAGCGACCCACAGTCACCACTTTCTTCAGCTCGTTGTAGAGCGACGTGTAGATGGTTCTGATGGAGTCTTTACGACTGAAGAACGACTGGCCTCCTAATGGAGACAGAAGAACACAGGAAGTAACTCGTTACCAGTCTGATCTAACTAGTGTTCATACTCTACTACTCACATGTCTACGAAATGAATTTAGAAACTAGTTTTAGAGCTAGTACCTAGTTGCAGGAACAGTAACTAGTTGTAGGGCTACAAAAGGACTAGTAACTAGTTGTATGACTACTAACTTGCTGTAGGACTAGTAACTACTACCAGTTGTATGACTAGTAACTAGCTATAAAACTAGTTGCAGGACTAGTAACTATCTGTAGGACTAGTAACTAGCTACATAACTAGTAGTATGACTACTAAATATTTGTTGGACTAGTTAAGCGGTCCGTTACTCACCCATCTTCAGTCCCAGGAAGGTCATGTTGTGGTAAACCTTCTCTGCGGCCGCCAGGTGAGCCAGAGCGGCCAGCAGCGCCCCCCACAGGGCCGCGGACCCCCGGCTGCTGTCCCTCTCCTTCTCCACGTAATCCTTGGCCCGGTCTAAGGAGAAGAGGCCGAGCAGGGTGAAGAAGCTCTCCAGGGTGGCTCTCTCCCGGGACACAGGCCGGAGCTCCTCCCGGTCCGCCATGGCCGCTTTGGCCGTCAGTGCTCCGCTCTGAGCCGGGCTGAGAGCAGAGTGAGGTTCCTCACTACAAACGTGTGAAAACACTGATTAAAAAGGTTTAAAATCACAGCGGTAGACGCCATTTTGGATCCGGCTTGAAGTAAATAAGGTGGCGAGCAAGGAGGGACAAATTTATGGAAACGCGCGAGGCGCAGAAAGTTCAAGTAAAAACTGTTTTACTAAAAAAAAAAAAAAACTTCCGTAAATGTAATTATTTATTCACCAAAAAGGACGATGATCAAATCAAGATAGTCTAATAAAAATATTAAGTAAGTAAAAAACAACAATAATAATAAAAAAAAAATCTTTGTAAAAGTAAAAGCAACAACTACAATACTACGGACAACTTCACGGATACCGGGGGATAATATTAGGCCGTGGCTATGGAAACGTTAAACGTATCCATATCCACTCTATGCACCAGTTTAGGCCACTTGATAGATGCACCACGTGACCTAAAGTTCCGTCAGTTGTATTTTAGCTCATATTTATTTTTAGCTACCCTTCTAACCGTTTTATTTTAGGCCGTGGCTATGGGTACGTTAAACGTTTCCGCAGACTGTCACTTTATGGATACGCAGCGCCGCCATTGGCCAGTTTAAGTCACGTAATAGCTGCACCACGTGACTTAAAGTTCCGCGTAGCTCATATTTATTTTTAGCTACCTCGCTAACCCTTTTATTTTTGCTCTAACCCTAACTCAATCGCTACCCCAAATTTTTTTATTTTTGTCGGATATTTATCTTTAAAGGTGTAATTTTCCGTGAAAAAAATTTGTATTTTAACATATTTAACACAGAATACGGATTTTTAAAAAAAATTTAATTTGGAAAACAGATTAAAAAAAAAAAAATGTATTCAGAAAACGGATTTAGAAAATAATTAATTCGAAAAACAGATTTAAAAAATGTATTTGGAAAACGGATTTAAAATAATAATAATTCGGAAAACTCATTTCTTTTTTTTTCACTGACAATGCTTGTAATAAAGAACCTGTTTCACCTGATGAAATATGATGGCATTTTAGGACCATATTAAAATAAAAAGAAATCTGAACACTACAAGATTAAAGTCGTAATATTATCAGATTAAAGTCGTAATATTTTGAGATAAAAATTGTAATATTTTGAGATAAATATTGTAATATTTTGAGATACATATTGTAATATTTTGAGAATAGTGTCATTATTTTATGAGAATAAAGTCATATCTTAAAAAAAAAAACATGTAATGGTATAGTATAGTGCTCAGAATTCTCTGTTAATATTATGACTATAATAATATTATCAAGATTTTCTTAAGATACGACTTTATTCTAAAAATTACTGCTTTATTTTCGAAAAATAACACATTTCAATTTTAATGTTGACCTGGAATTCCTTCATAAGAAAATGTTTCAAATGAATTTTCTTTCTTAAAAGCAGCTGATAAACAATTATAAACAGTTATCATGTCTAATTTAAGGAATGTAATAAATGACACAAAGGAGGAGAATCAGTGGTTTAGTGTCTCTATCTGGAATGTATTGCTTTCTAACTTATTGTGGTTTATTACTCTCTCCCTCTCTCTCTCTCTCTCTCTCCCTCTCTCTCTCTCTCTCTTCAGTGGTGGATCTAAAAGTCTCTACTCCCTGTGGATCAGTGAAAGCTGCTCCATCCATCCTTCTGGTAGGTCACACCTTCATTCCTTCATGTTGCTTTCCATCTATGAATGTGGTGGAACTAGATTAAAAAAACTATTTAATTTATCAGAAACTTTGTAAATAATTTATCTATATTTATAGCATAATAATATTTGACACGAGAAGCAACATTTTCCAGTTTAAATGTGTGTTATTATATGACTAAATCAATGAAAACAATAAATGATGTTAAACAACTAAATAGTGTTTATTATTTCATCACTGAGTGCTAACATAATATATAATATGAATAAAGAATATTATGATTGCATTGTTCACAAAGCAACTAATATTTAACCTAGATACTGTATATTCATGATTTTCTAGATTTTTAGAAACTTTATAAAACAAATGTTTTTGTATCAAAATAAAAACGTCACTTATTCCAGAACATTCCAGAGAAATATAAACTGAACAGTGTAAAATATTTATAATATCTGTGGATATCATGAAATAAACAGAACAACTGATGAAGATGATGAATTTAGTCTGAAATAGTTTTTCTACATAACAGTTGATAAGTTGGGTCAGACGATGCTATCTGTAGCAGCGCTTCTAGCCCCGCCCACATCCTCTACCACAGAGTGGTCGACTGTCACTACAATCATTTATCACTGACTTTGTTCATTTGTCACTCATGGATTTATTATTGGTTCTGAACCCTGTCTGAGTGTCAGTGTGGATTGGAGACACTGTCTGCTCCACTAGGACCATTGTCCCTGCTAGCTGCTACATGTTAGCATTGAGATGTTAGCAGCTACATGTTAGCATTGAGATGTTAGCAGCTACATGTTAGCACTGAGGTGTTAGCTGCTGCATGTTAGCATTGAGATGTTAGCAGCTACATGTTAGCACTGAGGTGTTAGCAGCTACATGTTAGCATTGAGGTGCTAGCTGCTACTGTTGTCCTGGTCTTTAGTTTTCCATCCAGTGTCTTTATTTCAACTAAAATTAAAGCCCCCGAAGCACAGCAACGACTTCTCCTCTGGTTCTCCTGTTTCTTGTGTTGTGGCCTGTGCATCAGTATTATCTGTAATGAATTAATCATAATAAATCATTCTCGTCCCAGCCCTGGTGTAAATATGAGGTGAAAGCATGAAGGGAGGCCTCAGGGCGTCTTCAGTCAGGCCCCTCTTAGCAGATATAATGTGGTCTTTCCTGGACCAAGTCTGCACGAGGTCTCAGAGACACAAGGCACAACTCTCAGACACTTCTAGAGAATAAGAGATAATTTCTATTCAGCAGCTCATTTTATTCTCTGATTAATGTCAACCTGCTTCAGCCGCAGGACGACCCACAACATGATTTATAGATTATAGATCATTATAGATTATAGATCATTGTGTCTGTGATTGTGTCAGACAGCATAACTGTGCATCCTTTGCTTCGTAAAAATCACTAAAGATCAAAAGCCCTTTTAGATTAAAATCACATCTCAGGTTTCCAAAAGGCTTCTTTCTGTTTATTAATTTGGTTTCAAATCCTTCAAAATAAAGGTGCAGTGTGCAGCCCTGGCCTTTCCTGCCCAGACCCTCCCACTATCTACATTATCAGAGACACCATATAGAAGCTGTTATTAAGTCAGTGATTCTCAACATGTGGCTCTTTATGTCTTCATTTTTATTATTCTTCACCCAGAAAACCTTTAAAGGGGGAATATTTTTAAAACCTTTTCACCTTTTTCCTTTGGCCATTTTGCAACTTCCTTTGTTCCATTTTTGTCACTTTTCAAAAAGTTATACAACTTTTTTAAGACTTTAGCTCTTTTTGACAATAAATGTATTCATTTTCAAGTTCTTTTTGACACTTTTATCAAATTTGTGTCCTTTATTTCATTTTTTTAGTCACTTTTCATCCAAATAAGCTAACTTTTGCCCAATAAATACCCCTTATTTACTTTTTTCCCTACATTTTGCCTCTTTTTGTTCCCTTTTTCACTATTGTTTGCCATCTCATACCACCTCCTCTTTATATGCCATTTGTCCTCCACTCTTTACTGCTTTTGGCCCATTTTAGTCACGTTTCACTCTTTTCTTGCCATGTCCTTCTTACTTTTGGACCATTTTTGACCACCAGTTACCATGTCTGACTCCACTCACTCATCAAAAAAAAAAAAAAAAAGCCCGGTATGCCGGATGGCCAGTCCACCCCTGGCGGTGTGTACATTTATGGTCCGCGCCCCTCGTGTTGAGAACAGAATGAGTTGATTAGAGTGTGACGGTGCAGAAAGAGTGTGTGTTGTGTTGAACAGAAAGGACTCTTTCAGACTTCCATGTGATGTCAGCGGTATGAACCCTGGAATCCACCACACTCTGCTTTCACTGGAATTCATAGAAAGTTTCTCTGGAATAATGAAATCAGACTTTATGAGATTAACAGTACTGAATATTCCCATAAATATGTCAGAATGTAACTGTTTGTGTATTCATAAATATGAATCAGTGCATTGATCCAAACCATGACACAGCCTCATGTTTATAACTTAGCTCATCCTATTTATCCCTTTTTTCACAGATTTAATAATTCTGTGATTTATAAAAGTAGCCTGAAAATGATTAGAACTAGAATTTATTAGAAACAAACAGATTTTATTAGTTATTATTTTACATTGCTTTTAAAAGATAGCCATCCCTTTGTTTGTATGTATTTTATTTTATTGTGCATTGTAGATTATTTTAAAAATGTATTTATTTTCATTTTTACTTACATATATATTAATAAATGTATCTTTTTTTTTCTTTAACTGGATCACATTCCTTTGTTTATTTATCTATTGTTTATCACAAACTAATTATTTATTTACTCATTGATTAATTTATTTATTCTTTAATTTGTTTGTTTATTCATTTATTTAATGACACAGCTATCTATTAATAATAAACGTGACATCCGTTTGTTTATTAGGTCATTGATTGATTTATTTATTTATTTATTAATTAATTTAGTAATTGTATTTTTATTTACTCTGATTCATTCATTTTATTTATTTATTCATTAATTTTATATATGTATTTATTCACTGATTCCTTTTTAAACTGTATTGGGTGATTACTTTTATTTCAATCACTCTGTTTTAGGCGCCTGTCCCTTTAAACGGTCATGGTACGTTCACGGTCAGTAGGTCATTCGGGCACTCCCCCGTAGCGATGACAGAGCAGCTCAGTGTGTGTCTGAGTCCGCGCTGAAACACTCAGTGTGTTAGCTTAGCTTATCTTAGCTCAGCCCGGACGGGTAAAAGTAAGTCTCCGTCACACCTGGAGAGAACACAAAGCTTCACTTTGACCGGAAGAGGACTTTTAAAGACTGAAATCTGACCGTAACTCGGAGGAAAGTCGTGATGGCTTCACGAAACATGGGTGAGTTATTGATCCGAGCTCAGCGCAGTTCGACCTGATCGATTAGCTTTAATTAACGATCACGTTTAACTATTTAACCGTTCATCATTGGATAAAACCAGCCAATCACAGCCCAGCTGAGTCGCACCTGCTGGGCTTTGACCAACATCCGGGGCTTTGCGAGGCTCGTTGGGTACGGTGTTGCGTTCAAGAACAACTCGTAAAATACAAGACCATCATGTTTTTGTGTTTTGTTTTCGATTTAAACTTTCCCGTTTCTTTGTTTAAGCATCTTAAAACAATTCATACAAAGTAATCAATAAAAAGTTGCAGGATGACATACAATATATTATTAGAATATACTTGTGGTTGATAATACATACAGTAAAAATACACAAATGTACTGTATTTTACTTTAAATGGGCTTCTCCGCTCATATGAATCTAAATTTTATTCATTATAATATAGTAGAATGTCACGAAACTTATCACAGTCATAGTAGAGACTGTTCACGAAAACACTGTTTTTTTAATCTAATATACATTTGTGAATAGTGGCTCCTTTACAGACTATATTGATGTATTTTTGATAACGTTGATATATGATTAAATCATATTTTTACAGTAAAGTCTAATAAAACGTATCACAATGATAGTAGTCTATTGATAGTATTTTAAATATTTAATACCATGATTTGGGAATATTTCAGTATTCAATTAATATTACCATAGTTTGGAGTTTTACGTATAATTTCTTAACAATTTATTGGATGTAATCCTTGTTTTAATTGAAAGATCCACTCGATTTACAGATATTTATAGATATTAAATATCATGTGTGTGTGTGTGCAGTGTGTGACGATGACCTCTGATGTGGAGCTGGTGATGAAGGAGTCGATGAAGATGATGACAGATATGATGATCCTTTGTGCCACTCTGGCCCTCTCTCTCTCCTTCTGGATCGTTTCTCTGGCCATGAGCAGCGTCTCTGGTGAGTCGACCAATCACAGGCTGATTCTGAGCTAGGGGGCAGGACATGATGGGAGCTCAGCCAATCAGAAGTAACCACTATGTGTTTGAAGTTAAATCAAACCGAAAACAGTGAAACAATAGTATATATATATATATATATATATATATATATATATATATATATATATATATATGGTAGTGCTATATATAGTGGCACGATACCCCGCGGTTCCTACTATACTAGAAATTCTACACAATGGTACTACCGTGGGTTACGATACTACCGGTACCAGTTTCTGAATGATTGGCTGTTTGTGATGTACAGAGATATGATTGGCTGTTTCCACACGCTGGGTCCGCCCATCTGTTAGCTGATTGGCTGTTTGTGTGTTTCTGTCAGTAGAACAAACTCCATGAAGACAGCTCCTCTTCGACAGAAACTCAAAACAAACAAAAAGCTAAAGTTCTGTCTCTCCTGGATGCGTGCACGGCGTACAGTCACAAACACCAGACAACACATGGCAGAAGCACCAGGCCTGAGCAGCGAGTCTGCCACGGCGTCGTCAGTAGCATCACTAATTTTGCTCAAAAAAACAAACTTCAAAAGTCCCATTTGGAACTATTTTGGCTTTAAACGAGGCAGAGACGGTAAAGCAATAGGAGATCTACTGTACAGGCGCTGTCACCAGCTATAGGAGCCAAAGGAGGAACACTTTTTTTTTTTTTCTGCACGGACTCAGAGTGATCTTTTTTTATTTTGATTTTTTTATTTACAGAGATATTTACAATGTACAAACAATATTTACAAATTATATACATACAAAGGAGGGATCACATTCAGTCTCATAAAACACCAGTGATGTCACTCAGAAAATACACAAATATAGTTTTCTCAGGGAATCACTTCCTGTTTATGATATTTTATCCTCTATGGTTTATTATGTTGGAGAAGAATTATTGTCAAATAGTGGGTTGATTATTTATATTAGTTAAACATAAATTAATGTACAAAAGAAACTGAATTATTATTTTTTAATTTCAAGCATATAAATTTTAACTTCATTTATTAGTTTTTTTTGCTTATATGTTTTTGTTCCTGTACTCTTATCATGCACCAAACAACACTATAAGTAATAAGTATTTATAACTTGTACAAATACATTGCACTTCATAAAAATAAAAATAATAATAAAAGGCTTCAGTATCGCGATATTACCCGGAACTGTGATACTTTGTCTGGTGTAGTATCGTGGTTACTCATTTTGGTATCGTGAAAACTAGTGCGATATAGCAATATATATCGAAGTGCGATATAACGATATATACGGTAGTGCGATATAATTATGTATATGGCAGTGTGACATAAAATGTCTAGCATACGATATAACCCTCTATGGTTTATAACACAAATTTAATGTGTGGACAATAGTTAGTGTTAATTTATCTCCTGCTGCTCTCGAAGGACTTTTAAAGAATAGAACCTAACCAAACTTCTACTATTATATATGATGGAGTAAAATTCACTACAGGTACGGTTTGTTCTTTGGTTATACCGTTTTAAAACCAAATCAAAATAACAAATAAACAGTGTGGTTATTTTGTTTTGCCAACAGTTCATATTAGTATCTGTGGCAGACAGGAATATGGACACTGGACTGTTATGTCACTTTAAGTCACTGTGATGATGTCACAGTTTACTGTTTAAGTTGTGACAGTGTTATAAACAGGTTCTAAATGTGAGGAACCAGTTCTTGTTCCTTATGTTAAATCTGGTTCTAAATCCAAACTGAAAAGAACTGGTTTATTGTGTTTTTTAAGAGGCCAAAAAAGAAGTTTCATAAAGTGATGCATAGAGAGATTCTCGTCAATATTATAAGCAAAACATGCACTTTTTCTGTTGAATTTGCTGCTTGTAAGGAAATCAATACATCCTCTGCCTCTTGTACGCTGATGTCACAGTTACTTGTTTTCTATTTATATTTTTGGTATAATTTATTTACTTCATGTTGAATCGCATCGTATAGCACAAAATTGCATTGTATCACATTGTATAGAATTGAATTCCCATCAAATCGTGAACAGGGGCCAATCGTATCGTATCGTATCACCAGGGGATTCAATGTATCGCTAATGTATCGTATCGAGATGCGTATCGAATCGTTAACAGTGATGGACATTCACATGCCTCGTGACAACAGTACGTGTAGCAAAAGTCACCAACATTCTTTCATTATTTTATTTTTATATATAATATAATAAATAATGAATAGCAATTTTCCATTAATTTCATGTAATTTAAAGGAAGAAATACTATAATCAGAATATATATCATAGTCAGATATAAGTCTACTTATATTGTGATAATATCACACAGCACTAGTAATATGTAAAGATATTAATATATAGTTTGTGTGGTTTATTGAGAGTGATTGTGATTTAGTGTGTTTTTAATTTTTGGGGGTTTTGGTGTTTAAATTCCCACAGTGTGGTCTTACAGGATCATGTGCTCTCTGCTGAGTTTTCTACGTTGTTCCTAAATGAATCCCAAAGATCAGTGAGATGATTATTAAACAGAGCGATCTTTCAGACGCTCATAAATCCAACGGGCCCTGAAATCAGCATCAAATCATCCTCTGAGCTTCTTTTATTCACCATAACAATCGATGTACTGCAGATACTGGTCCTTAAATGCCACATTAAACCGTGTTTAAACTCATTTATAACTGAGTATACACAACGTTTCTGTGAACATGAACTCACCACACAGTCCACAGACCCTGAATGCATCATCGTAGTAGAAAAGAATCCTGAATGCACCTCAAACTGAGCTCGATGTCATGGTCTGAGTTTACCTTGTACTGAGATTGATTATGAACATATGTGCGCACGCAACCCTAACTCTAACCTAATCCAATAAACTAATAAAACAAATGTCTGTTCACTTTGGAAACAAAAATAAACAAAACTGAATTATTATTTTTCTTTAGCAAAAATTCATTTTCCGGTAGTGCGCATGCACATATATGTTCATAATCGATCTCAGTACGAGGTAAACTCAGACCGTGACACTGGGACGCTTCTTCAGACACGTTTCATCCTAGCGTGGCCTGAACGCACCACCAACTTGTGGTACCAACTGGTACTGCAGTCCAAAGGTTTACTGGGTCATTCTGAATGTGTTTTCTCCCATTGTTCACGAAGGCACCCTGCACCCTGTGTCGCCATGGCGATGGCTGTTCTCCATCCTAGTTCCTCTGGTGTTAACGCTGCGAGCGCTAAAGAGGCGGAGCTTAGATCGCACCGGAGCGATCGGAGGTGAGCCGACACGTCTCTTATTTATTAGTTTTAACTTTTTCTCTCTCAGGTTTATAAATTTAACAACAAAGTAAATACATTAATGTACCAATTAATAAATATACAAATCAAAAAATGTCAAAATATAGAAAAACATAAATATACAAATTAAATTAAATATACAAATAAATAAATAAAGATGCAAATAAAAAAATGCAAAAACAAAAATATACATATGAAAAAATGAATATACAAAGAAAAAATAAATATACATGAAAAAATAAATGTACAAATAAGAAACAAATGTACACAAAAATAAATACACAAATAATAAATAATAAAGAAATGCATGAAAACATTTGCAAAATCTACAAAAACAAATGTACAAAAATATAAATAAATAGAGGAATACCTAAATCAATAAATAAATGAGTACATTAATAAGTAAAGGGTGAATCTGATGGAGTGACAGTAATTACTCACTGTAGAATATTTGTATATTATTATTAAATGAAAAGATCCAATAATGTTCTTGCACACATCTTATTGATAATCAGTAATTATTGACTCTTTGATAAATGTTAGTAACACTGAAGTGTGACGTAAATAATGAGACTACAGGATGTTTTTCTCAGTTTCCTCCTAAAAAAGTCTTTCTGTAAAATAAAGTCTGCGTGCGTCAGAGCAAACAAACCAGCAGCTGTCACTGCTTTTATGGTTTTTAGTCAAAACAAAGTCACTGCTCGTTTCCCACAGTGAAGAAACGCTGAAAATAAACCGTTAACCTTTGATCAAACGTCCAAAAACAGACTTTTATTAAATAAAACCATTAAAGGTGAAAGACATCAGTTCATATTCAAAGATTTACATTCATACAGCAGCGCCGCTACGTGCTAAGCTAACCATAATATGTTGAATTAGTTGCTAAATGCTAATCTAACCATAATATGTGGGATTGATTGATACATGCTAAGCTAACATAACATGTGGGGAGGCTGCTACGTGCTAAGCTAACCATAACATGTCGGGAAGCTACTGCATGCTAAGCTAACCATAACCTGTCGGACTGATTGCTACATGCTAAGCTAACCATAACATGTCAAGAGGCTTCTACATGCTAAGCTAACATAACATGTGGGGAGGTTGCTACATGCTAAGCTAACCATAACATGTGGGACTGATTGCTACATGCTAAGCTAATCATAACATGTGGGACCGATTGCTATGTGCTAAGCTAACATAACATGTTGAGAGGCTGATACATGCTAAGCTAACCATAATATGTTAGACTGATTGCTACATGCTAAGCTAACTATAGCACGTGGGACTGATTGCTACATGCTAAGCTAACCCTAACATGTGGGTCTGGCTGCTGTGTGAACAGCAGATAATCTGCTGCTTATTACAGTTAGAAGATTATGATGAATAAATAAAAAAGATGAATCCCACTGTTAGAAATTACAAGCTAACGTTTGTTTGTTTGTTTGTTTTCAGCCCTAATGGTCGGGTTCGTATTAACGATGGCTAACTACAGTTTTTTCTCCGCTCTGTTGGCGTTCTTCATCTCCTCGTCACGGCTGACGCGATGGGGAGGAGAGCAGAAGAAGAAAATCGATGCAGATTATAAAGAAGGTGAAGCTCCATGTCGCCCCCTGCTGTTACTGGTTTAGTCGCAGTTACCACTGGTTTAATAACATTATGTAACGTCAGGTTACCAGTTTGTGTCTGGTTTGAGACCAGTTTAATCATACTTAGTTTAGACTTGTTAGTGTGTTTGAGGTGTCTGGTTTATTTTTCAGTTTGTCTAGTTTTTACTGGTTTCAGACTCATTAAATGACAACTTTATAATGTTTTTCATTGGTTTTGGGCAGAAATGTGTTATTTCTTATGAGTTTCCACTGGTTTGTAATTGTTTTGTTGCTGGTTTTAGACTAACTTTGGACTGGTTGTAGCTTGTTTTTGGAGTGTTGTAGTTTGTACTGGTTTCAGACTCTTTATAGTGGTGTGTAGTTTGGACTTCCTGTGGTTGACTGACACTTCCTGCCTGATCCTGTGCTCTGGTGCAGGTGGGCAGAGGAACTGGGTCCAGGTGTTCTGTAACGGAGGCGTTCCTGCTGAGCTGGCTCTGCTCTACATGATCGAGGTGAGAAATTAAAACAGCTCCACCTGTGGTTTAAAGTGGTAACACACATTTCATACATTACGCTCAAAATAAGGTTTTTAATGCTGAGTAATGATTAGGAATATTATTCACTGATTTTATAAATGTAAGTGTGTGTAATGAGTATAGTTTGTGTAGTTTTTTTAAGTGCTGTAACACACACACACACACACACACACACACACACACACAGAGGTAAATTCACAGTGCGTTTATAAATGTCAACTATTGTTAATGTTTACTAGTGCATGAGTAGACTTAACTAGTGAAGCTAAAGTGAGCATTAGCATCGTTCAATGTGTCTGTAATGTGAGACTCTGACCAGCTGAGGGCGCTGCATCCTGTTTCCATGGTAACCATGTGCAGGTTGGACCAGGTGAGATTCCCATAGACTTCAGTAAGCAGTACTCAGCGTCCTGGATGTGTTTGTCTCTGCTGGGAGCGTTAGCATGTAGCGCTGGAGACACGTGGGCATCGGAGGTGGGGCCAGTCCTCAGCCAATCACAGCCCAAGCTCATCACCACATGGGAGGATGTGCCGGCAGGTGAGCAACTAAACACATCCAACGTTGGTAAAAACACAAAGAACGAGCTGTTTGTATTCAATCATTTACATTTTTTATGATTTTTAAAATAAAAAACTTCTGTAGTGGTGATGTTAACAACATGTATTATTATTATGTTAATGTATAGAACATGTATTATTATAATACATTATATAGATCTTTAGACAGAGTTTCCAAATAAAAGTCACTACGGGACATTTTTTAATTACTTCAAATAAAGTTTGTTAATCTTTAAAGAGGAAATTAAAATCTAAAAGAAATACAAGAAAAACCAGAAAAAGATTAAATCTGCACATTAAAAAAAATTATTTTCAGTAGATATTTTTAAAGAAACATTAAAGGCTTTAGATTCTATTCTCAGACTGCAGGAGTTTGTTTTAACCAACATTGGGCTGAGGGTCCCTGAACGCATCACCGTTTCTCCCACAGGCACCAACGGAGGAGTCACTCCCGTAGGTTTGGTGGCGAGCTTCCTTGGCGGGGCCACGGTGGGCGGGGCTTACTTCCTGACTCAGCTCTTATTGGTGGGTGACCTCCACCAGGCCGACCCCCAGTGGCCAATTGTGGTATATGGGGGCGTGGCTGGCCTCCTGGGCTCCATGATCGACTCCTTCCTGGGAGCTCACATGCAGTTCTCAGGTATCACTGATCAATGCTAATTAATACCGATCAATACTGATGATGAGATGCTTTAATTATATATGGGAAAATGTAGTTTCATTGCAACGCAGGATAATTAATGATAAATGAAAAAAAAAAAAGATTATTAAACAACACATTTCATTGGCTGAGCACAACAAAGCTCTGAAGTTAATTAATTATTCACTATATGTAGTTCATTCCAATGAAAATTAATTGTCAGACACTCTAGAACAGCGGTTCTCAACCTTGGGGTCAAGAGACACTAGGAGGGGGTCACCAGATGCCTTCAAGAAACTAAGAATATTTTCAGAAAAATTTGAGCCCATTTTTCCTTATTTTTACCATTTTTCTGCAACTACACCAAACTTTCCATATTTTGATCTATTTTCTTCACTTTTTCTTTCCATATTTTTGCTTCTTTTAATGCATTTTTGTTACATTTCTCCCATTTCTGACACTTTTACATCACATTTTTCCACTTCCAATACATTCAGCATTAATAAACCCTTTCACCACTTTTCCACCTAATGTCACATATATTGACCCATTATTGTCACATTTAAAGGTGCAGTCTGCAACTCTTATGAAAGTAACTTTTTGTCATATTTGCTAAAGCTGTCACTATGTAAGGACAGATTTACATCAAACTCGTAGTTTCTGTGAAAAAAATAGGCTCATTGAGCTCCGCCCCCTGCTGTTCCTGCAGCCTTTGGCAGATTGCCAGAATGCACCGAGCAAAAAGAATCAATCGGAGTCAGGATTGTGTTTGATGGGCTGTCTGACAGCTGTTGCACACAGGCCCCGTCCCTTTCTCAAAGCTGTAGCTTTTTTTAGTGTATGGTCTGGAGGAGTAGAAGATGGAATTGGTGACTTTTCTGCTTTAAAGGTAATTACTGCTGCTTGATTTACATTATGTTTGATTTGTAATTGTTACACTAGAACTCTGTGGTGCATGTGTTGTTCATGTGTGTGTGCAGCAGCCTCTGTGTGGCTGCTGCTGCTGAGGTGTGTGCACATTGACAGAGAGAAGCGCTGCAGTAACAGGCTTTTAACAGAGTTATTATATTACTGTGATGTTGCTGTCGGACTAACGTTAGCTTGTTAGCTCCTCTGAGGGAGGGACTTTGGAGGCAGGGCAAGAGAGCAGCGGGGAGGGAGGGATCTGAGAGTTGCAGACTGCACCTTTGACCTCTTTTCAACATATACTGTATCATGATTATTTTTTGCCAATTTAACCACATTCACCATTTGTCATGCCCATTATTTGCTAGTTTGAACTAATTGTTCCTAGTTTTTAAATGAAATTATATAAATATATATCAATAAATATTGGAGAAAAAAAAGTCTCTGGTGTCAGCGTAAATTTTTGATATGAAAACAGGGTCACGATCCTTAAAAGGTTGAGAACCACTGCAGTAAATACTGTTTCATTCACGTATTTACAAAATGAGATTATTTAAAGTGTGTTATCTCTCATTCATTCCATTATTCAGCTCTATAGATGTTTTTAAATAGTTTTCTAACCAGTGGGGCCTAGAACAAAATAAAGTTTGAGATTCACTGAAATCCATCTCCCTGATTGGTTGGAATACTTTCACTCTTATGGCAAGCCTGAATTTACTTCACCCCGTGCCCTCATTAGCATATGATGCTAACTAATGACACCTTTTTTTCTTTACGAGTAGATTAATAACTGACGTGCAATTCCATCTCTGTCCACTAGATGCTGATACAGACTCTTTACATTGATGAGAGAAATGTTGATTTTCGTAAAGGAGTTCATATTAATAACGCATGTTTTACCAGGCGTGCACTCTGTAATCTGATTGGCTGTTGTCGGCTCCACCCACACAGGCTTCGACTCCAGCATCGGGAAGGTGGTTAGCTACGAGTCAGCCACAACGCGTCGCATCTGTGGGAAACCCATCCTGGACAACAACGCTGTGAACCTGTTCTCCTCCCTGCTCATCGCTCTCTTCCTGCCCGGGCTGGCGTGGGGGGCGTGGCCTCAATAGACCAATAAAAACCACATCGTCAAAAAGTGTTTGTTACAAAGATAATCACATTTAAATGAAAGCAGGAGGCGGGGCCTGTCAGAGGTAACAGGTTTTTATTGAACAGTGAAAAGGCACTAAAGCAAAACGATTGGTCAAAACAAACATCAATCAGGGAGGTGTATACACACACACACACACACACACACACACAAAAAACCCAGCGCCCCTGAACGCATCACGAGCCTCTGATTATCGTTGCAGGATCTTTTTTGTTTCTCAATAAACTTCATAATAACAAAAACAAAACCTTCTCAGTATTTTAACGTTGGTCAGTGTTTCAAAATAAATGCTTTCAATCAGTAAATGATGGTCGACCTTTGAAAAAATAAAAATTTGAAGAATTCTTCCAGAAACTTCATTTTAAAAAACAGCAGCAGGAAGTTTTTAATTGATTCTAAAACTTTGTAAATGAGTGAATTAACATTAATTTCTTTTATTTAATGACTTAAATTAACAAGTGCGTCAAAGATTTTATTGTAAATAAATAAATACATTCTTTAGTGTTTGGAGTTTTAAACAATGGAGTGTTTTTAATTTAGGGTTTCTTGATGAAATAAATAAAGGTTTAATGTTTCTGTTGCTCCTTCACACAATGTTTGTTTTCATAAGTAAACAAAAACAAAGAAAAGCTCACAGCTCGTCTTTGTAGAAGCCGAGTTTAGCCAGAGACATTTCTCTACGGAGCTGCATCACCTCCAGGAACATCTGCTCCACTGGAAACAAACAAATAACAGGTAAAAAAGGTAAACAACAGGTACATAAATATAAACAGGTTAATGTGCGTCGTACCATCCTGCTGTTTAACCAGTCCTTGGTGGATGTATCTAATGTAGGTGAAGAAGTTACAAACCGCTGTGATCTGAGACACAATCATTAGGATTTTATTATGAAGGAGCCACACTTGGGATGGGATGCTTTTATTGTGAAAGGCTGTGACTCACTCTGTATCTGCAGTACGGAGACACGTAGTAATAACTGGACGAGTCTCCCAGCTTGATTCTGTGCTTGCACGTTTTGGTTTGACCGCTGAGTGCGCATTTTCTAACACACACACACACACACACACACACACACACACACACACACACACACACACACACACAATGAGAATCATAAAAAAACATGATGTCCAACTGAAAGAAGACGTGTGTGTTACTGTGTGTGTGTGTGTGTACTTTGGTCCTCCACACTCCACAGCTGAAGCTTTGACTACAGGCAGAGGCTGAAATCCCACAGGTTCCACACTCAGACTGTTCTGCTCTACGGCCTCTAGGATGGACGAGCCCAGCTGCACAACAACAACAAATATAAAAAAAAACTGAAATAACTAGAGATGAGATGCAGTGTAAATAGTATTGATCCGATACCTGCCTCCGAGACTCGTACTCGTTAACGCCCACCGATACAAAGACTAAATACCATTATATGTCATGTGTTTGAATGGCTCCCTGTCATTGCTGTTGCATGTTGCTGATTGGCCGCTAGGGAGAGCCAATCAGAAAGAGGTTATGTAAGAAGTCTAAGGAGTAAACAGCACTGTGAGCTACAGTCAGGGGATGTGTCAGAATAGTCCCTCCTATCTCCTTTCCTAAAATGTTTGTTTTGACAATCAGACGCACTTCCACTAGGTGACGTAATAAGCTCACAGTGGTGAAAAAACTACACATTTCCTAAAATGGACTAAAAGCTCATTTTTAACACTTTCCACTGATAAAATCTCATAAATCACAGGTTTGAATGTAAATCAAAGGAAAAGAGGTTACCATGGCTATGAGGAACTAAAAGTAAACTAAAAGAACGTCACATTGAGAATAGTTGGTCACACTCACCTTCTACTCACTAATATGAATTATGTTGAATAAAACAACATGTGGATAAAAATGTTATAATCTGATATGTTTTACATAAGATTGTGGGGTTAAGGAACAGTGGATAGGAAAGGAGATAGGAGGGAATATTAGGATGCAGCTAGGGATTAGGAAGCACACTAAACTCTTTTCCATCAAAAACAACCTGTTAAGATGAACAGGTTTATGTGTTTTCACTGTGTGGAGATGGTGCCAAAGAGTTGGATTTTTATTTGTCAAATTTATTATCAATAAAAAAAATTAATATTTGTTACTTAACAAGTAATGAAGTAAATAAACAATCAAATGATTTTTTGCATAATGATTTTTGTCTGTGTGTGTTTGTGCATTACAAATATTGGTTTAAGTAATTATTCATATCCAAGTATTGATATATATAAAATAAACTTTAACTTGATTTGATTATTTAATTTTGAAAATGGAAATGAAAAGGAAGTTTAACGTATTAAATTCACCTTTGCTGTTCTATGAATCCATAGATTGATAACCTTTCCATCATAATTATAATAATAACACTATTTAAAAATACATTACAAAGCAGATTTGAAGATAAATTAATTCAAATTAATATGAAAAGAACAGTTATAAATGTTGATGAAATAATCGTACTTTATTTTTTATTAAATCATTTAAAAACTTGTGAATATTTTACTTTTATTGATGTTTTTAGATAAAACTAAATTAATTAAAATAAGAAAAAACAAAACAAAGAAAACTTTGTTTGAGCCACAAAAGAATGAATTAAAAATTTTAAACCAATAAAACCTTTTTTTTTAAATTTAACATGTATGCGTTTATTGTGAATGTTGTGATGTAATTGGATGGTGAAGTGGGCGGGGCTACCTCGCTCTTGCTGAAGGTGAGGCAGGGGTGGATGTCCTCTCTGTAGACTCTCTGCAGGAAGCTGCAGCTGCGCTCCATCGTAGGCTCCTCCCTCCACGCCCTGAACTCTCCAAACAGCACGGCGTCCACCTGCACCGTCACATGGCAGGGTCAGACAGGAAGCCACGCCCCCAACCTCAGCCTCACCCTCCTTACCTCCCGACACTCTCGTACGATGGGCAGCGTTGCTGACGGGTCGGGCTGCGATCCGAGCACGGCCGATGACGTGCTCTTGTTCCTGCT
Organism: Gouania willdenowi; assembly: GCF_900634775.1. Lineage (NCBI taxonomy): Eukaryota > Metazoa > Chordata > Actinopteri > Blenniiformes > Gobiesocidae > Gouania > Gouania willdenowi. The sequence goes on from NC_041049.1 coordinate 1,434,760, forward strand.
GTGACCTTTTCTAAACGTCCTCGTCGTAGGAAGTTCACCGACCGGAGACGTTGGAGAAGAAACAACCAGAGTCTTTAGAGCCTGAAGCTCCGCCTGCAGCACGTCAATCTGAGGACAGGAAGTGACATCAGCCAGGGGTCAGAGGTCAGGAGAGAAACAGAGAGAATGCTTGTCACAGCCCAATGCTTTCACTGCATGCGTGAAAAACGTCTACATCCGATCGGCCAATTTTATGTTAGTTTGTGTACTATTTTACAGATCGGGTTGCCTTATTAAATCTGAATCTAAATATTTATAAATGTTCAATCTAAATGCTAAATATCAAATGTTAAATCTAAATCCATCCATCTATTTTCAGACCCGCCTATTCCTGTTTTTTCAGGGTCGTGGGGGTTAAATGTAAATGTTAAACCTAAATATAAATATTAAATCTATTTGTCAAAAGCTAAACTTAAATGTTAAATCTAAATATTAAATGTTAAACCTAAATCTAAATGTTACCATGGCAGGATTTAGATTTTCCATCACTTGAGTTTGGTTTAAAAATAAGGACAAAGGGAAAGTTTTTTTTAGCTTTTTTGTTATTATTCATTAATGCAGAAATAAAAAAACGAAGCCATGTATGTCACTTTTTTTGAATGAGCTAAACTAATATGTTAAAAGAATTAGTTTGTGCATCTTAGTTAGTTAGTTAGTTTATTTCTTCGGTCATTGTGAACATCCAGATCTAAGGTCATTCAAAGATCCCACACATTACACGACAGGAAAAAAAAAAAAATGTATACATTAAGAATGTCAACCGCTAAATGATGCCTGACCGAAAGGGGTTTAAGCTGAAGTCAAGACTTATTTTGCCTAACCCCTTTTACAACTGAAACACTACTGTATGTCCAAAGATGACACAATTATACAGTTTCTCTCATACCAACGATGGTAACATGTAAGCACAAAACTTAAACGTCAACAATCAAAATTATATTAAGCATCCTCGATCAACTTCTTTTCTAATGTTTCATTCAAGTGTTCTATACTTCTCTATAATATTTAACTTGTACATTTTCTTAAATGCATGAATAGTTTTGGAGCCCATCTAAACCTGCTGCCAAGATTTCCCAAATTAGTGGAAATGTTTGAGTGAATTCGCATTTATTTTGGTTCTGATTTCATTTTCTGTTTGGTTTTTGATTGTCAATGTTGTGTATTGTGTTTTGATCCCTTTTGTATATTTTGTTTACATGAATAATTCTTTGTAATCCATCTTTTTTTACTACCAAGCATTATTATAGTATTAAAGTGGGCTGATATAACATCAGCTACCTACTATTTAAGTAGACTTCTTTTTGTCTTTTTGAAGGTAGGTTTACGTGTCTGTCTTTCAGAAACACTGAGCACAGGTCATGTTGGCTCCTCAGGTTTGGTAAATCGTCTCCATTTGTGGTTTCTTTCATCAGACAACATCTTAAACGTATGTAAAAATGTCAAAACCACAATATTAAAGCAAACCAGATTTGTGGTTTCCATGTCTTTAATAAAACAGACAAATGTGCACAGCAGCCATATTGAGCTCCATCTATTTAATGTGATGCTGCAGAGTGTGTAGTTACACACATCACTAAATGAAGCATTTCTACCACCAGGGGGAGCTGTTACCCTACAACTACTAAGCACTCGTCTTACAGTGGTTTTTCCTTTAACAACTAAAAAAAAAAACACCAAAACAATCACATATTTACATGTGTACTATTAAAATATTTAACAAACAGTGTATAGTGGATTTACATTTACATATCACGTTACAGGAGATTTCAAGTGATGGGAGTGAGTTTAAAGGATCCAAAAGTGACGATGCTCACCTTTCCCAGAGCCTCCTTCAGCTGCTTCTCAGCGTTCGCCTGTTTGACGTTCGCCTCCCTCACCATCTTATGAGCCTCCTGTAACACACACACAGACAGACAGACAGACAGACAGACAGACACACACAGACACACACACACATGTTAATCAGCGTTAGATTTTATTTTGAAGGTAAAGCAGCTTCAACACAAACTTAAAGGATAAATGGAAAAACATGCAGAATCTCACACACACACAAACGTACGTACACACACACACAATTGGACCGACCTGGAAAAGGCTGGCGGTGAGTTCTTCCAGCTCCTGGCTGAGCTGATCTCTGACTTTAGATAATCTCTCACACTCCTCATCCTTCAACAGCAGCTCCTTACACACACACGCGCACACGCACACACACACGCACGTGCACGCACACACACACATGTACGCACACACCAAATAAACACATTTAAATAAAAACCAAAGAATAAAAACAATAAAAACAGGATGAAGAAATGAACATTAATGAGAATCGACCTGATCAGCCACAACATTATGACCTATTGATCCACAAAAACAACGATATTAACCATAACAATAACTGGGAACAGAAATTAATGATTAATATTTAAAAAGTAGTTTATTATCAGTGTTTTAAATAAATAAAACTGTTATATTGTACTCATTGTTAGTAAATATAGTCATTTTTTAATACAATTTAGTTTAATAGAATAAAAAAGATAACATTAAAATAAAATGGAGCTGCATTACTTTGTTAATCAAATTTGGAAGAAACAAAATAAAAATTGGAACAAATAGAAACAAAATAAAAAAATCTGTGAATATGATTCGTTAAGTGTGATAAAGTATGGCCAGGACGACTCGTGGTTCTTGTAGTTCATCCAATATTTTAGTATCATTCAACTCAACAGCTTCTTCCTTTTCTTAAGACTACAAACATGGCCGACCAGCGGATGGATTTAGAAAGATCACCGGGTTTGTCCGTCTTGTGCTGAAACAAACTGTTTAACACCCAAAAAAGTGAAAAATCTTATTTTTAACACTATTGTTTGCACTTATTTACACTTTTTGTCGTGTTTTGTGAACGTAACGGTCTAAAGTTTAATCATTAATTGAAAACTAACAACATCTTTATTTATTTGTCAATAGCTATGGCTGATCAGCTCACGGTAAATAATAATAATGATGATGATGATGATGATGATGATGATGATGATGTTTTCAAAGTAACGTGGCAAGCTGTGAGAGCGAGCAGCGTCGTGGGCCTCCTACCCTCTGAGCCTTAGCAAGCTCCTCCTTCAGCCGCCCGTTTCCTTTCTCTCTGACCTCCGTCACCGACAGGGGGCGGAGCCTTGACAGACTCTCACTCAGAGCGCCGCCCTCCTCTCCGTCCTCGGGAACGCCATCCTCTGTCGACACGCTGTGTAGAGAGAGAGCTCACGCCATCAATAGTGTGTCCCCTCGCTGTCCACCTGGGGCTTCGTCGCCATGGTTACCTGCCATTGTGGCTGTGGGGCCTGGAGTAGACGGGCTGCGTGGGCAGCTGGTCGGCCTGCAGGGAGGTGGGGCGTCCAGCGGGGGGCGCTCCCAAGGAGTGTGTGCGGTAGAGGGCGGCAGGCGGCGTGCTGTGACGGGCGGGGGGGTGCTGCTGTTCAGATTGGTTCTACAGGAGAGACACAAAATCATCAAAACAAGCCAATAGTGTCGTCCTCTAGTGGTTGAAAACAAAACTCCAGCCAACAGACATTAAACATGAGTAGGGTGACCATACGTCCAGATTTACCTGGATATGTCCTCTTTTTACATCTTGTTCGGACTATTCTGGCCGGATTTTACAGATAAATGAAAATGTCCGGGTTTCCCCGGAACCCTGAATGCATCTAGGGAAACACGTTCATTTCAAAGACTGTAACGCTAATATTTGCTATCTGATTAAATTAAAGATGCTGCTTTGTTTTGACAAAATTGTCAAACATGCAGCAAAGAGAAGAGAAACGCTGAATAGACCAAATATCGGTAGATTTTATGGATGTGAATCTTTGGGTGTCTCACGATTCCATTCAAAATCGATTCTCGATTCAAAAATTGGTACAATGCATTATGTGTTAAGGCAAATTATGGCATCAAAACAATACATTCTGTATAAAATAATTTCAAATAAACTTGCTTGTGAACTGAAGAGGAAACAATGGATGTTTACTGATTCATGGCTCACAGCGCTAACAACGGACTCGGTTGTGGAATTGGACGGTTTCCAACTTTTACGCGTTGACGGAGAGCGTTACGGAGAGAGTCTGGATGTGTTTGCGTGAGGAAAGGAGGAGCTGCTGCTCTGCAGCAATGCACACACTTTATACTCAAAATCACTGCTAGTCGTTTGATTGCGTCACACGCTACTATTCGACCTTGCTTTTAACTCACTAACCCGGAGGCCGATGTTGCCTTTTTTGCAATATTCATCCGAATATATTCGGTGCATCCCTAAAATAAACACTTACTTACTGTACAAGAAATAACTCGCCTAAATAAAAGCTTAGGCCAGCTGCTCCTTTCTTCCAGGAATTGTAGTAACTGCTTTCGTCCTGTACTTTGTCTGTTTTTTGTTGTTGTTTAGGTTTTGTGTTTCTACTTGCATTGTTTGACTTGTAATAAAAAAAACAAAACAAAAAATAAATAAAAAAAAAAAAAATCGATTTTTAAAGTTTATGATTCGGTTCAGAATTGTGAATGATTAGAATTACGGTTCTTATGTGAATCAATTTTTCCCCCACCCCTAGAGGTTTTAATTTAAAATTGTCAGCGTTAAAAAACCTCCTGGATGATAAAAGCTCCATGGAGGCTCAGAGAAACGTCTCCTATAAGAGGTTAAGGTCACAGTTATTTATTGAAGTGTATATTTAATGATTATTTAATGTTCTGTAAGCCATTAGAGGCTTTACTTGTTATAGCTTTAACTTCTAGATGTTTCTCATTGTTTCAATGACTGAAGAATTCTAAGATGGTAAATATGAGATGTTTCAAGGAAAATTATTATAATGCATAATAAAGGTGATTGACTTCAATCACCACTGGTTTTAGATGGTTTTTAAGTCTTTGTTATAAAGAGAGGAATAAACATTTAAACCTTATGGACAATAACAACTTATTTATCTACTATAATGCATTTTACCGTTACAAGGTTGATTCAATGTCGTCATTTCAACATGGCGGTGCACAGGGTAAAGTAGTCCCATTGTTACAAGTTAATAAAATGAATATGGTGCAAAATAATGCAATTTGTTAAATATAGATGTATTAATAAGGACATTTCAAAGGTTTTAAACCACATTTGTAAAAATAGTGGAGGATCTCATTAAAGAAGAATTAAAGTCAAATCACCAGGAGGTCGGGCGTTGTGGGCGACGACAGATTGACCTCCTGAAAGCCCTCCAAACTCTCAGAGTCCATCTGAGCTCTGCTGCAAGACACTGAGGAGGACCACACACATCATACACACTGCACACACACACATACATACATACACACATTAACAAACATAATGGTTGCGTCTCTTCAGGTGATGGAGAAGAAAAGTTTCCCCTCTGGAAATATTTTTCAGGTTGTTTCATGTCTTTTTGTGTTATTGTTGTCGTTTTGTGTCGTCATTGTGTCACATGTCCAGTGTTTGAGGCTCAGAAATTGGAACTCCATTACCAGAGTCCAGTCCCACATGTTTCAGTTAGCTTAGCACGTAGCAATACAGGCAGAGCAGGCTGAAACAGGAATGGGGCGGGGCTACGTTTCCTATGGTACAACTTTAAAATGTGTGATAATGATTGTGTGTCCCCGCTGTTGATTGTGTGTTTAATCACCAAAGTTCAGCACGAGGATGAGTTCAATGTCCTGAGAAACGATGACTCAGCAAGAAGAAGAGTAGTTTTCATCCAAAAAAGAAACCAAAAGAAGACATCTCTATTTAATGAGCTGAGATACACAAAGTTACGATTATAAAAACAACATTTACACAAACCCAAGCCTTAAAAACACACTTTAAAAGAGATAAACCCAACCTGTAATGTGTGAAGAAAGTATTTCCTAGTGTTTGGGTGAACTTTCTATAACAATTTTCACATTTTGTTGATATATTTTCTGGAATTTTGTTGATATTTTTGTTTTCACAATATTTTCACAGATTGGTATGTGTTTTAGTGAGATTTTTTGTGTGTTTTCTTGCATTGTGTGTCCGTCCCGTGGATGCCGACACAAACAGTGAACACAGTGTCTCAGCGTCTCCATGGAGACGGGCCATGGGGTAGAGTGGTAACCAGAGCTGCTCAGGATCAGTTACAGCGTTTACTTCTTTTACACCGACAGTTACAGACGAATCAAAAACAAAGGAGACGTAGCTTTGTAGCTAACTTAGACTGAGTCACCAGTTAACATGATCACCAGCTGGTTCCAAACACCAGCGGAGTCACTCAGCAGCAGTTTTACTATGACATGATTACTGTCAGCTACTGCAAACTAGTCAGTACTCAATGGCAAGAGTTTGTCTGTCACTGAGGGGGCGGAGTCTCACAGATGATCAAACGTAAAAAAAAATGAAATTATATAAAACCTCGGTCGAATGTAAAGAACAGTTGAAAAATAAAAATGCGATTAAAAAAATTACTAATTTTTTTGGGGGAAAAAGACTGAAATGTTTAAAATGAAAAAAATTGTTAAAAAAAAAATGAATGGCAATACTTTAAAAAAAAAAAAAAAAAAACATAAAAAAAAAATTAAAATAAAATAGAAATAATAAAAAATATAAATAGAAAACGTTATTCCAATCCCCAAATGTCATTAATAAGCAAATATTTTAAGTTTAATCTCTAAAACAAAACAAAACAAAAAAAAAAAAACATTTTAACTAAATAAATAAAAACCTGCACACGTCCCTTTCACCACTCCTTAAACTAAAACTAATTTCAGTTTATTTCGCTGTGGTTTGTGCATCGGTATCGTCCAGCTGTGGTGTTGCGCTTCAAGTAGTCACCGTTTAAACCGTTGACTCCCTTCCAGAACTAAAAACCGTGAAGTAAGTTTCACTTTTAATCAAAGTTCTTAGTATAAAAAATTAAAAAAAAATCTGATTTTTTTTTTTTTTGATCATTAAACGTGACGGATTTGGAGCAAAGCAACAAGTTTCATTAGCATATATATATATAGCTATTAGCACTTAGCAGCGCTTGCTTTAGTTTAGGAACGCAAATCAAATGCTGTTGATTCAATTATACTTAGTGTGAAATAACAGTTTTATTATGTATACAAACTTGAACAGTGTTAATAAGAACACCTAATGGATATTTTCCAGGCCTAACATGAATTATTATCATAACCATTTTTAGCTGTTAGCGAACCTCTCTAAACGCGTTTCGCTTCGGTTTTATGATAATACAACAATAACTGCAGGAAAAGAAAATTGTATTGTTTCATTTTTGGGTCAACAACCTGCATTTACAAGAACGGAAACAGGCATTTTTCACGATTTGACATCGTGGCTAACTGTTATTAGCTGTGCTAGCATCAGTTTAAGCGTCCAGCAGCTGTTTTGTGGTTAAATTAAACTTCCCGTGTCAAAAATTGTTATTTTGTGCCAACAAACTGTGTTTATATGGACGGAAAGGCGTTATTTGACAGTATTTGGAAAGCTACTGTCGGTAGTGTAGGGGCCGGAAGGCAGTCACCAGATACAACGGTCACCAGTTGAAGCGTGACGGCGGCGGCTGAGTGGCTCTTCTCCCCGCCAGAGACGCCCCAACAGCGGGCTTTCCTCTGGACTCGTGTCGGCCCGTGTTTTTTGCGATGTGTGGAGACGGCTGCTGCATGAAGGGGATTATTTAACGTTTTTTTTTTATTGTACAGTGACTGAAACAAGTGACGGAAAAAGAGCAAAACGGACACATTGATGTCATTTTAAACGTCCTGTTTTAATCCTACGGATTACTTCTGAGGAGGAGCTACTTCTATTATCGGACAGCCGCCCCCGGCCTCACACACTGTGCACATTTCAGCTCAATATTTCACAGCAGGTGGATGGAGGCTAACTATTGCTACAATACAGTTATTTAAACTGATAAAATGAGATACATCAGCACAGAAATGAGAAAATGAATGAATAGTGCGACACTGTCCGATAATGGACCCACATCGTCTTTAAGGTGCACCGAGCCGAAGCTAACGGCTAACAGACGGACACACGGGGAACACAACGTCCGGCTTCGACTCACCGAAGCTCCGCGAAGACAGAACCGAACCCGGTGTTTGGGTCCGTGCGTGATAAACAAGCTGTAAACAACAAATAAACAAACGGAGAGCAGCTGACGCAGCGCAGAGTCTGGAGCTGCGTTCAGGAACAGCCCGGACGACGCAACACTGTCAGAGGAGGATTTTACACTGGTAGTGTGACGTCGGCATGTTGCGTTCAAATCATGAATGAATATTTACATCCTAGATTTCTGATAAAATACTTAAGTTTTTAACGATATATTTATTCATGTGACAGTTATAACACTATATTTTTTTAATGTAGATTTAAATTAAAGTTATATATAAATTTGAACACAGGTGGTCATGATGTAATGTCTCTTTTTATTCAGCAGGAGGCGCTAAAAGAAACACATTTACACACATTTCAACTAAATTGCTACTCAAATAATATTTAATTGAAATGAAGGATTAAAGTTATCTTCAATTATTTTTTTAAAATATATATATATATATATATTTCACTCTGAATCTTTAGATAATTTTAAAATAGATAAACAAATAAATCGGTCATTTAAAAAAAAAAAAAAAAACAATCGAAAATAAGCATCATCATAAGCATAATCCCATCAAAATCAGCATTTATCACATCACATTTACTCACTGTATCGCTACATGAAATGACCGGTATTTTTTTTCTTCTTTTTAACTGAATCTGATTTAAAAGAGTTGAAAATTAGTTTTATTTATACTATTGTATTCCCATAATAATACCCAATTAACTAATATATATTTTTAGTAAATCTAAAATGATAGCATGTGTATTTATAGAGGTATAAGTATATATTTATTTAAATTATATTTTAATACTTTTAAGTTTTTGGATTTCAGGATTTGAACCGCACTGATTTTTACATTTTTATTTTTGTAACTTTTTTTTTTTTGCATCATTTTAAATATATTCTTAACTTCAGAAGCTGCATTAAACTGCTATTTATTCATTTATCATTTGCTTATTTACTTTTTTTTCCTTTTAGCTCCATTTGAGTATATTTATTTATTTTAATTATACATTTAATACTTTTATGTTTTAGGATTTCATCATTTGAACCGAATTGATTTTTAAAAATATTTTTATTATCTTCTATTTTTGTAAGTCTATGTTTTTGCGTAGTTCATTTTTAATTTTAGGAGCTGCATTGAACTGATATTTATTATTATATCATTATAAAAGTATATTTATTTATTTTTAAAGCAAATGTGGCACACACCTCCTGTGTTGACTGCGTGTTTCTCACGCACACGCATGCGTAGTGGGCGGGGACTCCGCGGCCCTTTAAAGCCTTTCTCCCGCCCTGGATTTTCTGTCTTCGCACGCGGAGCTGCTGCAGGTGGAGGTCCGCGAGCCACAGGTGAGTGCTGACGTCACACACGCACACTCTGGTTCACTTTAGCTTTGCGTCAATTTTTAAATCTCTCTCGTGAAGTTATAAACACAGCGTTTTATTGGCTCGCTGCGTCGCGTGACGTCACGGACAAAGTAAAAATGATGATGAAAATAATGTATTTTACATAAACTGTGATTTTTAAAATTAAGAAGTACTAATATATATATATATAGTAAATCTGGGTTTAATCAAATCCAAAGTATTTGATTATCTGAATAAACTAATTAGTGAATATTTAAAAACGAATTTCTTTTTCATTTTGCCTCAACTTTGTTCTTATAATAAACATAAATGTAGAAAATGAAGAGTATATTACGTTACACTATGATGGTAAACACTTATATTATTAGCTTTGATGTGGCATAGCGTAGCTTGTTATACAGAACAGTCTGTTAACGACAGACAGGCTTTCCTATGATTTCATTGGCTCCTGAGAGACTACGGCTCAACCTGATTGGATCAGTGGAGGAGGCCCCAGTGTGTGGTTCTCATGCTGTGGTTCACTGGTTTCTGTGAATCAGAGATGGTTTTAGAAGCTTAAGAAAGCGTGTGAGTAGTAAGATTGAAAATAAAGCAGCGTCACTAAAGGGTTAAAGAAGAAACTCCTGAAACTTTCCCGTCCTTTAGGTTCATTCTGAACACTTTAAGATTCTGTTAAACAGAGTCTGTTTTAGGAGTTAAAACGGTTTTAAAATGATGGCGTTTGATCCAGTTTTTGAGGCGAAACAGTGTGAACCAGTGTTTCTTTGGACATTTTCCATCTTTGAGATTCCACCTGAACTCTTTTCCTGTGTCTGACCGTCGTTCAACAGGAATGCAGCGACTGGTTTCAGATGAAAACGTTCAAAAAGACAAATTAAAATGAAGGAATCTGTCAAAGCGTCTCTGGTGTTTCTGGGTAAATCAGGCTGATGACATCATCGATGGTTCGTGAACTCTAAACCCGTTTTTCTCTGAACGCTTCAGTATTTTTGGTAAAGTTCCAGCTTTTGAAATTCCTGCAGAGCATTTTTTTCCTCCTTCTGAACGCACAAAACTGGAATGTGGGCGGTTTCGGCGTCGAAAGCTTCTGGTCTGGCCGCTCGTTCCGGGCGAACCGGTCGCTCTGGTGAAACGCCGCCGCTGGGTTTGGAAGGAAGTGAGTCAGAGTCTGGTGCATTTGGGACAGGAAGTGTTCTTACCTTAGTTACACACACAGGTATTCATCGCAGAGATAATAACAACTTATCTTCAAACTCTTTGTTCTTAACAACAATCACACACTACCCAAGTTTACTACAATGGATTCATTTGGTTTTAAATCATATTTTATCAATAACTTTAGAAAATTCATTTTAGACATGAACAAAAAACTACGCAATTCAACACAAAACAACCACCAAACCATCAAAAACCACTACAAAATTAGACAAAAACAAAAGAGCTAAAAAAAAACAACCAGAAAAGAACCAAAAAAAAAAAAACACTCGACACAAATCAACACAAACACAACTAAACACAAAACCACCAAAAGACAGCCAAAACTACACAATTCAACACAAAAAGACAGAAAACCACCAAGAAACAACAAAAACTACACAATTCAACACAAAACAACCAGAAAAAAACCTAAAAGTACCAAAAAAACCACTAGATAACACAAATCAAGGCTAAACAACACAACTAAACATGGACATTCGTGGTTAAACCTGCATCGCATCATAAACTCTCACAGTCTTTGTTCTGTTTCCGTAGCAACCATCTCGGTCATTTATTGGTCCGTGGAGGTGGAAATGCGACTCATTTATAGGTGGAGATTGTTGCCATGGTTACCGAGGGGCCTTCCAGCCACAGATGTAATCAGACTTTTAACGTTTAATCCGACACAGAATGAAACTAATTATCTTTAAGCCTGAACTCGTTCCAACAACGAGTTGTTTATACGTTTGTTAACATTATTTGTTGATTTTCCAGAGGCCGCCTCCCCTCCACCTCCTCAACCTCCATCTGAGCATCTACTCGCGCTAATTCAAACGTTTCCTGTTTGTTGATGTGTGAATGTTCTCAGACTCTGAATGAAGGAAAACGCAGCTGATAATCGTCCTTCTCCTCCGACTCTGGACCCTCTACCAGACGTCCAGATGTGGGCCGGCCTCTGACCGCCGCCCTCGCCGTCATGGACGTCCGTCTGCAGGGGAACCCTCAGCGCGTCTACGGAGTCAACGGAGGAGCCGCCGCTGCCACTAGGAGCTCCCACACAGCTGTGAGGACACACACACACACACACACAAGCCCTCTAGTGGCCGCAATGAGAACGACAGCAGCAACGTAGAAAGGAACCAATCAGATCTCTGATCCAGATTCTATTTAACTTCACCTTCTCTTTGTGTGAAAACTTTCATTTATTTAAAATTACGTTTCTTGCGTTTAGCATCAACGTGAAAAATGACGTGCTCTTTAACGACTGCAGCAAAAATAACTTTTGTCATCTCAACAGTTTGTGTTTACTTTAAAATGTGGCTTTTGTGTCAGTGAGTCTGTGTCGCGGCCGCTTCATATTAATTCCAAACAGCCACTTTTAACGAGATAAATACATTAACTTGGAGATGTTTTTCTGCTCTGGGAACCTCATTTAATGTAATTTTATAGGTTTCTGAACGTTTTTTGCTGTCATTTTGTGTGTTTTTGTTGACGTCTTTGTTGAGTATTTTATAGGTTTTCTTAAATTCATTACTTATGTTTTGGTCATAATTGTGTGTTTTCGGAGTCGGTGTGTTTTTGTTCTCGTTTTGTGTGTTTTTCCATTGATTTTGTGTATATTTGTTGTTCTGTGTGTTTTTGTCATGTATATTTCTGTCGTCTTGTGGTTTTTATGTGCGTCTATTTTTCCTCTGAGACTAAAAGCACAGCGAGCTCCTCTTTGCTTTTGGGAGATTAAAGTTTTGTAAAAATGATTTTAAAAAGTCTTCGTTATGGATTTGGTCGCTGATTGTGAGTTTTCTCTTTCCTCGTTGTGACAAAGTTTTCACTTTGTTGATGCAGTTTTTTTTTTCCTATTCTTAAAAAAGAAGTTTGGGCCCGGGGGCCACATACGGCCCTTGTTCTAATTTTGTCCAGTCCCCAAAATGACCAAAAAAAGTCAAAACTTTGCAGAAAAATACACAAAGATAACAAAAATACATAAATGAAAAGAAAAACGAGAGAAAAATATACAAAATAATAAAAATACACACAAAAAAGTTAAAAGGCCCCCAAACCACACAGGACATTAACAGAAACATCCAAAATTGACATAAAAATATAAACAATGTCAACAGAAACACACAATAAGTCTTTGTTACACTGTGGCCTGCGGTGATAAAAGGTGTGTGTTTTTGTTAAAGCGGTTGTTAAAGACTTTGTGTGACAGCAGTGTGGTTTCACAGCTGATGGGATCAAACCGGTCTGTCACGCAGAGAACGCCTCGCATGCCTCTGAGGTGACGCGCTCTCATGCACACCCGTCAGACTGGTCGGACCGCAGGTTTGCCACAATAGGCCTCATTCAGCCTGAAACCTGCTGGTTTCATGTGGGCGGAGCAACACTTGATTTGAGCAGAGTTTGTGCGAGAGGTTAAAACACTCCTCAGAGTGACGGCTCAAGGTCGTGACCTTGGTGACAAACCAGATAAAATACAACTGAAGGCAGAAGCTTCTCACCACCAAACACAATTTCATGATCACACAACCCTCTAAGCTCCGCCCACCCCCTCCATCAGCTCCGTCTGCAGGAGAACCTCTGTCAGACACAGGCAACAGGTGCCACAGGGTTCACATGCAAAAACTACAGCAAAATGACACAAAAATAACTGAAAAATATACATAACGAGAACAAAAAACACAAAACTCCAGTAAAAATACACAAAATGTCTTCAAAAACAAACAAAATGAAAGAAAATACACAAAATGAAAACTTAAGTTTAATTTTTCTCTATGGGAGCGCTTTTCAATCAACGGTCCGTGGGCCTGGCCCGTCCGTCTCAGGATGCCGTGGGGGTCGATTTTGACTTCAATCCAGTGATTTGTTACAAAGTTGAAAGTACCTCCTGCATTCCAGTGGGCGGAGCTATGGCCATGTAATGCTGGTGTCACAACCAATCATGTAATCTAGACATAGGAAGCTTTTATCACAAACGTGACTGTATCTGATTAACATTTAGAATAATGACCAATCAGAGCTTTAACACAGGCAACAACAAATAGGTTTGTGCATTTTTGTTGTTGTTTTGGGGTCTTTTGGAATTAATTTTGTCCGTTTTTTTTTAAATCATTATTTGTGTGTTTTTGTCATCAGTTTTCAGTGATTTAAGAACTTTGAAAATTTACCATTTACAGTGAAATACAAATTCAATGTTTTTGTGTTTTTTCCAGTCATTTTGTGTATTTGTTTTGGAGTCATTCATGTCCGCCTTGGGTTAAAAGAAATAATTGTGTGTAAAAATGTGAGAAAACTGCATTTGTTCAGTTTACATTAAAGCAGTAACTTCATCATGTTAAAAATGAGCTTAAAGACTTTTTATCTCCTCGTTAAAAACCACAAAATCATTTTTAGATTAATTAAAAAGATTTTTAAAGATGAGCCTTTTTAGTCATTAACTCTCTTTAATTAATACTCACTTCATTTGTAATTTAAACTAAGAATTCACACTTTTTTTGGCTTCAAATACAGTTTAATATGAATAATTACATTAGTATTATTTTTAGTAATTGATACAGTCTGTTGTTGACGGGTTGTTTCTTACCGTCTGAAGACACAATGAAGGGTTGAGTAACAGATCCTCTTTGTGTCGTGGGTTGCCCTGCAGGTGAGACCAGAGGAACATGGGAGGGGAGAGTGGGGTGGGGGTTTGAGTGTTTGAGTTCAGTGTGAGGAAGGCGTGTCCACGTCGGGAAGTTCAAACATGTTCTCACCTTGGACATCTTCTGTGTTTTCCAGCATGACGACACACTGCTGTTCCTGAGCCAGGAGGAGAAGGAGTGCATCCAGTTCTTCGAGAACACCATCGACTCGCTGGAGGACAGCCTGGAGGACGAAACCCAAAGGAACAACCGAGCGAGGACGCTGGAAAGCCACCGTCGTCGTCCGGTCGACACCATGGATGCCCCACCCATCTCCAGCCCGACCCACGGAGCCAACTTCACCATAACGCCCAGCCACAAAGACCAGGACATCATTGACCTGGTTCAACAAGAGCCAGACCTCGTGCAGACAAGAGATCCGGTCTTCAGCCCCATGAACCCAGGTACCCAACATAGACCTTAACACCAGGAGACCGTTACTTTCCCAGATTGTAATTCTTTGTCCAAATGCCTTTGATGGATTCAAACCCTGACCCTATGGTCACAAGTCCTTTACAAAGTCCTGTTTGAGGCTTTAGTTCACACACTCAAAGCAGATCCCAGTTATTCAATTAATGTGAGTGGAACTGGAAGAGCCGTGTTTGAGTCACGTGCACACACATGATTAAATCTCTCACCAACAACAATAGCTGCATCTAAGGGTTCCTTGGTCTGATAAAAATTAGGAGTTTTTGTTACAGATTTGGAGAGTTGGACAAAATCTTTGGATATTTTTGGCACAGTCAGCAACCATGTATATTGTAGATCAAACCGGCGACAGCCCAAATCAGGGCTTTAGAACCAGGAAAAGCAGGACAACTTGTTGCTGCTCCATTGTTGAATGTTGCTAAAGAACAAACAGAGAAGGAAGAAGTGTGTGAACACTGAACAGTGGTGGCTTTGACCCATAGACGAGAGTCTCTTCTTCAGGTTTTTGTTTCTCTGCCTAGAGAAGTCTAAACTACAGTAACTGGTTAGCTCATGGAACTGCACCAGAGGCTGTTTGGAGCAGATCAGAAGTTTCGCTCTGAACACAAACTAAGGTGATAAAATTATCAGCTGTCCTCTGCCCATTCGGAGCGAGTCCACAACTAAACCGGTCTGAACACACCCTAAGGAGGTGGTAGTCAAATAAAAGTTCTAAAGGCCTTTAGTTTTTCTAAACTCTTCCAAAATCTTTCTTGCCCTCAGATTTCCAGAGTCTGCAGCTGAACCCTGAGAGCCACTTTGAGATCAAACCAAGGCACGATCCAATGGACAGCCACCCCTCAGAGTACAACCCTCCGCTCCCCAGTGGAAGCTACGGACCCTCTGACACCCACTCCTACCATCCTCCAGGATCCATCCCCACCCCAGTCCTGATCGCCCAGAAGATCGCCGAGAACCAGGGAGGCAGTCCAACCAACATCCATCCTTCTGCCATCTTCCATCGTCTCAGCCTTGAGTCAGAACAACCGCTGACTGAGCCTCAGGCGAAACATGGACCTCCGACCGCTGCCAAGCCTTCTCGCTTCCCTGGTAATATTAGCGTGGTTCTTGGTAACAAGGAGCACCAGAGCCAGTCTCTGCCTAACGTGAACCTGGAGGAGAGGCGGGCGCAGATGCTGGCAAACCTTTCTGGTGCGTCCCACCCTCTGCAGCAGGAAAACCTTCTGCCAGCTGAAGAGCAGAGCACTGGAAACAGACCAGGTCGTAGCATTTCCTTCAAGGACCCGACACCAGACAAGTCCAGAATGGAGGCTCTTTCCAAGCTGGGCCTGAACAGGAGCCGAGCCTTGTCTGGGGAAACATCAGACATCCCTAATGGCCTCCCGTTAAGGATCCCCACAGGTGTAGAACCTGAGGGAAGTTTTTCCCCACCGTACAAGTTTCCAGAAGTTTTGTCTCCATCTCCGAGCTACGTTCATGTTGAGAGGAAACCAGAGATCCTTCGAAGTGATTCTCGCCGGAGTTACGAAGAGCGAAGCCCTCAGGTCAGTCCATCACCCACAGCGGTCTCACAAAGCAGCTACTACACATCGTCTCTGGACAACAGGACCCCTGTCCCGCCCCCTCCAGAAGTCACATCCATTGAAATCAACAGCTACGGCGGGAAATCCATTGTGGTCAACCCTTTACCGACGCCCAGGTCTGATTTTACAACAGCTCATCCACGCCCTGACCCCAGAACCATTCCGCCAACTTCATCAACCTCAGCAGAGCTCAACAGCTACAGAGTAAAATCCGAACCCATGACCCCTGTTCCCGTAACCATCAACAGGAGCGACCTTCCCGATATCCTCAGCTCCCACATCGATAAGAGCCAAACCTCGTCCTCTTTTCCCGAGCCACCACCGATCAAGGTAAACAGCTATGGAGGGAAGAGTATGACCATCCAACCAGGCACTGGGCCAACGTGCCGCCTTCCTAAAGCCCCCGTCCCGATCCCAGTGCAAAGACCTGCTCGGTTCACATACCACGCTGGAATGGCACCGCCCAAAACCGGAAGAAAAAACTCTTTGTTTCGTCCACAGTCCATCTCTGTGGAGTTTTGTGGGCGGGGGCCGATGAACGATGCCCGAAGGGCCGCGCTGAGGAAACTGGGGCTACTGAAGGAGCCTCGAACATTATAAACTGATACAACTCTCAGCTTCTGACATTCTGGTCAGAAAAACACAAAAAACTGTGCAAGTGTGCCATGCTCAACATTGTTGGGATGTGAATATGGACAGTTCTCTGTTGAGACATTATACAAAAAACAGAATCAGGTGTACAGTTTCACTATTTTAAACTTTAAAACAAGCAGGAGTAGCTAAGAGTAAACAAGACACATTACTTTAATAGACAAGAGCAGCCAAAATCTTACCAAAGAAAATCCACCAAAAAACCTCTAAAAGCCAAAAAGAAGCAATTGTCACATTCAGAGCCAACAAAAGGTCCCCAAGAACCACCAAGATCAACAACTAATGACTCCTCACCTCAAAACAAGAACCAAAAAGAGACTCAAGTACTACTGAGAACCTTTAAAAGAACTCATTAATCAAGAACCAAAGATCCGCTGAAACCATCAGCAACCGTTTAGACCTGGGGGGAGAACCGATCAAGAGCCATAAAGAACAAGTAGACGCTACAAAACTGTGAATGAATACAATAAGTTCTCTGAAAGCCAACAATGACCAATGAAATGCCTCAGAACCAGAGCCATCAGAAGCCAGAAGTAAAAACCAGAACCCCCAAGACTCCTAAAAGCTCAACAAGATACAAGTGCTACCGAAGACCTTTATCTGCGTTGTTCAATAACCGCCAAGACGCAAAAGACCCCAACACTCATCATGAACCAGTTTGTAATGAAAGTGCTGGAAGGACTGTGATGGTCGAGCACTCGCTGAGAGCTGCAGATTAGCAACAGACAACTGTAAAGATTTAGCAGATTGAGTCCTTAGAGCTGCCGTTCATGTTTATCCACATTTGTGTGTTTATCTTTAGCGTTTTTATATTTAGTGGCTTCATTCTTTTTGGTTTGTTTTCAGAACGCTGGTAAAAGTTAAATGTTGGTGAAAATATATATATATATATATATATAATATATATTACAACAAAGTTTTAAAAATGAGTTTACAATATAAAATGTATGGGCGGGGAATACGTTTAGTGTTTAAAAGCTAAAGTTTCACTTTACTAACAAAGTGAAGGCTGCTATTTTTATTTGAAAGCTTGAAAAAGGTTAAAAAAATATTCATATGTATAATTTTTTTTTAATCAATAAAGTTTTGGGCAAAAAAGTGTAGGCGGCAATGTTTTTAAAGCTTAAAAAAGTAAATATATAATCAACTTTTCTTCTTATTAGGAGGGAATAAACAACAAAAACATGTATTTGGTGCCATAGGTAAAAATGCATTAAAACAAAAAAACAATTAATTCTATTTATTTTCAGAAATGTCAATTGATCAAATCAACTTAACCAAAATAAAATATCAACAGTTTTTCCTTCACCTTTGCTAAATAAAAAGTTCCATGTTAGAGTCCTGGTCCAGGAACAGAGTGTGTGTGTGTGTGTGTGTGTTGTGAAGGGGAAGGTTTGTTGTGATTTTGTTGGTTTTATTTTTTTCTCCCTGAGCTTTGGGACAAAGAGCAGCTTCACGGAGTTGGAAAAAGAAGAAGAAAACACACATTCAGAGGTTTTTCTGAGGCTGCTGTTCAGGGAGGAGCTGAAAATGCAGGATATTTATACGTCTAAAAAAAAAAAAAAACCACAGCTTGCCACCATCCAGACTCCGCCCACTGACTCTGTGCTCCTGCTGATGTCTCCCAGGAATGTGTGCTATGTAACTGCTGCTGTGTGTGTGTGATTATGACTCCGGTCTCTGTAGTTTACCTACATTAACCCATGAAGTAAATATGGTTGAATCCATGGACTCCGGTTCTCTGTAGCTCTTCTACAGTCTTATTGAAGGATCTGATGGTGCGATTATTATAAAAAAAAAAAAAGTGTGTTTACTTTCTCCATGTTGACTTAATGTGGAAACGTTTAAAGGACGGGGAACAAAAGAGGGATTTTGAAGTGTTTGTGGTGTATTATCTCACATTGTACAGTGTGTATGTATGTGTGTATGTGATGACTTTTCCCCAGTAAACAGAAGAACGCCACGTCTGCTTTGGTTTCAATCTAACAACTGGAAATTATATATTATACAATAAAATTACATATGATTTAAATTGCTGTCTTCGGTTAATGATAAACAGACTTTAACTCCCTCTAGTGGCCACGACAAACATGACAGTAGCAATGTAGAAAAGTACTAGTTACAGGATTTCTGTATAGAACCAAAGCTTATTAAACAAACTATTTGATGAGTTTATATCATAACATTATTCCAAAACTAAAAAAAACTTAAGCTTCAAAAAACAGAACAAAAGGAAGTGCAAACCAGTTGTTAGTGGAGCTAATAAAAAATATCACAGCAGAACATAAGGAAAATTATCAAAACAGTAAGCTCAGTTTTAAACTATCAAGAAAAATAGATTTTATTTTTAAATACTTAATACAGTTGCTTTTATTTAAAAATTGCACTTTGTAGTCATTTTTTTCTTTAGTTTATTGAATTGTTTATCACAAATAATTATGACAGTAATTACACATTTTTTATTTAAAAATTGCAGTTAAATATATTGAAGTGTTTTCACAAATATTTACATTTTGCTCAAAAATCAAAACGTTTTGATGATTATCTTCAGTTTATTGAATCGTTTCATAAATAAGTCTTGAGTTTATTGAATTAAGTATTTTAAAAATATAATATAATCAATATATAATAAAGGTAATAAGTAAGTTATCTTAAATGAAATAAAACCAGAGTCCAAAGAGCTTTAGTGTACGTTTATTGGTCACGTTTCAGCACGGCTACGATAGTTTTTCTACGAGAACGGCCGAGTGTTGAAGATTCAAACCAACCAATCATCTACAGGCTCAGCCAAAGCAACAGAAACTCAGGAAGACGTCACTGCACAGAGCAAAGCACACGCCAATAACATCGTCCACGGCTTCACTAAAGGAGTGAGACACTTGTTCTAGAACGTTCACCTTTTTTCTTTTTTTTTACCTCCAACATTTGCTTGTTTTTGGACCTAAAGGATGTTTAAAAAAATATTCCCATTTACAAACACATCTTTACACTTTTTTTTAATAAAAAAGACTCAAAAAATGCACCAAACCATCACAAACCCACTCCACTGAGGCTGGTGTTAAATTACCTCCAAAGAATAACACATCGTCTGTTGGCCAAAATTGATTTTGTTTGACAAGCCAGGTGCCAAATTACAAGTATTTCCACTAGCCTCTGTATCTAATTAGTACAAAACAATGAAAAACACAACATTTAAGGTCACATTAAACACCTTTAGTTTGCATTCATCAGGAGGCTGGTGTCAAATTACCATTACACTGAACTGAGATGAAGTATCAATAAAAAAAAAAAAAACCCACACCTAATGAAACTACACAACACGATGAGGCTGGTGCCAAATTACAAGTACTCATCCCTGCATACCAGACAACAAGGTTAGCATGATAAAACAAATTCATAATTGACTATTAATTCCAGGAAAAGCATCAATTAAGTTCACATGAAACATCTGGAAACAGATTTGAGGGTTGAATCACATCTTCGGCCACATGTAGGAGGCTGGTGTCAAATTACACAGTGCTGGAATTTAGAAAAGGGACAGTTTAAAAAAAAGAAAACAGACGGATGGATGTGTGATGTTTCAATAAAACGAGGCACTGACCTAACAGAGGTACACCATGAGGCTGGTGTCAAATTACAAGCACATTGTTTACTATGATAATGGAGAGAAGGAAACTAATGTTAGTTTTAAAAAACATTAAAATGTTAAATTTTGTAGCAAAAAAAAAACCTCCCAAAAAATGTAAAATTTACTTGACTGGCTACATTCAATGAAACAGTGAGGCTGGTGTCAAATTACTGATGCTCAAACTGAAGCAGAAGAGCTTTCATGGTTAATAAACAAACAAAACTAACAAATCTGTGGTTTGTTTGTAATTTGACATCAGCCTCGTTCTGTTCTCAGGGCTTTGTGATGGCGGGTGGCATCGTTTAGTCTTTTTATGTAAAGATAGAAGACGATCGCCAGGGCGACCAAAGTCGGTATCTATCATGTGGAACAAAAGGGACGCTCGCCGTCCTCCTGTCGTTGGCGTGTGGCGTTGAGTATGTAGCGTAACGTGCGACAAGTTAGTCCAAAGCTAACAATGCTAACGATGCTAAGGGTCTGCGTCTCCTCCGTCCTGGTGCCAGTCCTAGACTCTGACGTCTCTGTCTACGTCCTCAGCTGTTTGAGCGTCCCCGGTTTGTTTGTTTCTTTTTGTCATCTCAGGCGAAAACAGACAAAAAAAAAAGGAAAAGAGAGCCGACCGTGAGACCCCGACCTTTGACCTCTGACCCCTGACCCGGTCCGCTCCCGGAGGACACGTTTACGGTTCGTCGAGGGTTTTCCTCTACGATCTTCTCGCTCCGACTCTTGTTTGATCGTTCATTCGCTCGTTTGTCTGAAGACAGACTCCAGTCAGCGTCTCCTGGTGGAGAAGAAAGACACAGAGAGAGAGAGAGAGAGAGAGAGAGAGAGAGAGAGAGAGAGAGAGAGAGAGAGAGAGAGAGAGAGAGGTGGGGGAAGACACACAACAGAAAACCAGACAGAAGACAGAAAAAAACTCGAAGAGAAAGAGAGGAAAGGAGAACAGAACAGAGGAACAAAATGGGAAGAAGTGGGAGGACAGGAAAGAGGATCATGTAAATTCATGCTGCTTTATTGTGAAAATCAGAGGAAATCCACCAGGAGCAGCTCTCGTCACCGTGGTAACGACGCCTCACCTTCCTCCGGTCTTGAAGATGAGGTCGGCGTTAGGAGCTCCTTTGGGGTGTTGGTAACGAGGACGACGCTCACGGTTGGTGTTAGCCTGAGCAGGACGCTGAGCCAGAGACTGCATCATCTCTGCAACACACACACACTTTAGAGCACCACTGCAGTCACCAAGAAGTTTTACTGTAACATCACACACAGCGTGTGTGTGTGTGTGTATACCCTGGTAGTCCTCCTGCTCCTGCCTCTCATTAATATCCAGTGTGAGCTTCTTCATCCTCATCCTCTCCTCCTGCTCCGCCTGTTGCTGGTTGAAGTGATTCGCAGCCAGGTGTGACGACAGGGGCACGTTCAGGATCTTATACTGACACACACACACACACACATAAATACAGGTAGTTTCCTGCATCCTCGCCGCTTCCTGCTAAGCCCCTCCTACCTGCTGCTTGTTGCCCTTCCTGGTGAGCATGACGAACTGCATGGTGTTGGAGACGTCCTGTTCAGTGTCGGTGATACAGGTCTGTGAGGCTCCGCCTTTCCTCAGCTGACTCTTCAGCTGCAGAGGGATGGCCACGTCCAGCTGGTGAACCTTCACCGACTCACCGCTACGCTGCTGTGTGGACGACACACACACACACATCAATGAGAGGCAGGAGCATGAGGACTACCAGGACGCAAGCACGCACCTCCTGGGCCTGGTTTTTCAAAAGTAATCAGTTGGATTCTGGACAACAGATTGGATTGGATTTCAGTAGGATTGGGATCACTTTGATCCTAAAAGTCTGGATTAAACTGATCCCACCAGAAGGGTGGATAAGTATGCTATAACAATATAAGTCTGTAGCAAAGTAGGAAAAGTTTGGCTCATCAATTAATTCTCCAAACAGCTGTCAATAGACATAATATATGTCACTAATTTATGTTTATTCATCACAATCAAAAATATTTTAGTTTTGTTTTGTTCTTAGATATTTTTAGTGATGCATGCAATGATAAAACAGGATAATAAAGCAATGACATCACTGGTTTATGAAATCCAAATCATAAATAGTGTCTAACCATTGTGTCCCTTGCGGCACATCCTGTCTGCTGGTTCTGGTTCTGTCAAAATGCAGGAGGTTTGTCAGGGTCTCCAAAGACTTGAAGCCCCTTCATCAAACAAAGATCAGCTCTGGTTATCCAGATTTGGTGATCATGAAAAGTTTCTATCTGAATCAGATTGATCCAATCTGATGTTGCTTTGAAACATCGGCTCAAAGCTAAAATGGATTATGTGACCATCGATTTGGAAAAAAAAAAGGTTTACCTAATCCGGATCAATTTTATCTGAATTAAACCTTTTAAAAACTGAGTCATGGAGGTTCCCACGGTCGAATCAAAGACCTACTTGCAGGTTCTCCAGCATCATTTTGTCCAGAGCCTGGATGAAGTCCTCGTCTTCAGCACAGGCCACGTGTTTCAGTCCACCACCACGGATCGTCACCTCCTGCACACGCACGCGCACGCACACGCACACACACACACACTTGAGTCTAGACGGCGCCCAGTCGTCAATTCTGCAGGTTCCATCCGACGGTTCTCACGTTGTTCTCCTCGTCCGTCTCGTTCTCCTTATTGGAGTCGGTCAGGTAGTCTGTGTTCTCCTCTTCCTCCTCCTCATGCTCCTCTTCCTCGTTGTCAGAACCCTCCTGAGGAGAAACGACGTGTGACATCCAGCGCCACAACACAAACATCATAGCTCATTTGTAGCTCCGCCCTCACGTCTTCCTCCTGCTCGTTCATCTCGCTCTCGTTGCCCGACTGCTCCTCCGTCTCGGCTCCGCCCTCTTCTTCGTCATCGTCGTCCTCCTCGTCGAGCGCGTCGCCCTCGCTCATAGCGCTGGAGCGTCCGTCCTTCTCCATGGCCAGACCTGAGAACCACAGACGTGTAACAAACACTTTAGCTCTGATGCTGAACCACTGGTTCAGTCATAACACGATAAAGCTGTGCATTCACTGACACGTCTACATTAGTTAATTGTATGACATGATCACTTGTTATACCAGAACACCCCAGGTCAAAAAAGATCTTGGTTTATTCCATTTAACCTCAGACAAAGACCTAGACCTGGGCTACATGTTACAATAACCAAAGGTCAAAGTTTAAGGAGTAGTTTTCCTCTCTCTGAGGGTCACGTGATCTAGATCGTGGTCATCTTTAGTGCTTAGCAAAAGCTGATCTGTGGGCGTGTCCTCTGCGATGACATCATCACTCTGCAATTTGGGACCTGGAATGGAGGCTGACAGCGTGACCAGAACACTAACACTCACCTAGCTTGACGAGGACCTCCCTCTCCAGGTCCACCACGTGCTTGGTAGCCTCGTCCAGGGAGCAGCTCAGCCTCATCTTAGGACGCAGCAGCTCCAACGTGTCACTGATCATGTAGTCGATGTCGATCGGGAACGGATGGTCTTTGGTCCACAAGTCCAGACTCTTTTTCCACCAGATGTAGCGCTGCACACACACAAAGACACACACACACACACCCAATAACACACAGTTTAGTTCAGTCTAACTTTGGTTTAATCTAGTCTAACTCTCTTTCATTAGTTTAGCCCAGTCTAACATTAGGCTTATTCGAGATGAGCCAGACAGACACAGTTTTGACAGCCGACTACAGACGCACAGTGTGTGCTGGTTAGATTTCTATCCAACTTGCTCCAGATTTGCTCTGATGTCACGGGCACATGGGGCGCGGAAAGCCTGTGAGACCCCAACGAGTCCAGCCGTATGAGTCAGCCTCTACGGCCGACAGCAGTCTTCCTCCCATTTTTGTTTTCTTTGTCTGTTTTATTTGCAGTCACGTAACGTTGCACACTGGTTCAGTCCAGTCTAACACTGGTTCAGTCCAGTCTAACACTGGTTCAGTCCAGTCTAACACTGGTTTATTCCAGTCTAACACTGGTTCAGTCCAGTCTAACATTGGTTCAGTCCAGTCTAACACTGGTTCAGTCCAGTCTAACATTGGTTCAGTCCAGTCTAACATTGGTTCAGTCCAGTCTAACATTGGTATACTCCAGTCTGACACTGGTTTAGCCCAGTTTAACATTGGTTTAGCCCAGTCTAACATTGGTTTATTCCAGTCTGACACTGGTTTAGCCCAGTTTAACATTGGTTTAGCTCAGTTTAACATTGGTTCAGTCCAGTTTAACATTGGTTCAGTCCAGTCTAACATTGGTTTATTCCAGTCTGACACTGGTTTAGCCCAGTTTAACATTGGTTCAGTCCAGTTTAACATTGGTTTAGCCCAGTCTAACAAAAGTTTAGTCCAGTCTATAACAAGTTTAGTCTAGTCTAACTCTGGTTTAGGGCTCAGTCTGACCTGGAAGTAGATGAGGAAGCAGTCGAGCTTCCTCTTGCTGGAGCCGCGGTCAAAGTACTGCCCACAGGTGTCGAGCAGCGTGCAGACCAGTCGGATGCGGAAGAGATGGTCCGGGGGGTCCAGGGGGCTGGGGCTACCGTCCTGGTTCACCCCGAATGAGATGAAAGAGAAGAGCATACGAAAGATGACGGCCGACTCCACCATGCGGTAGTTGTAGAGCTCACCCAGGAACTTGGCACTACTGATGCGTCGCTGGTTGAACTTTGGCTGATTGACCTGCAGGAGTTTGAAAGAACAAACTAAGCTTTAAACACAACAATCAGCATCACCATCGACAAGATTTTAATTAATATACACAAAAGATAATCATAAATGTGAGGTCATACCATTATTAGAGTATAGCTACTGATGAGCACTTTAAAGGTTCAAATGATGGTTTAATGCTCAACTATAGAAACTGTAAAGTGTTTTTTTCAAAAACTCTGAATAAATTAAACCTTGTCATCACCTCATCAGGAGATACTGAAATCACTTAGCTGTGAAAAAAGTAAACAATTACTGTGATAGGACTTCAAAATAAAAGTACAGTATTTTTGCCCAATGTAAGCTACTTTACAGTAGTAGTTTTTTTTATTCGGTCATTTCATTCCATTAAACATTAAACAAAAACATTTCCATAATTTTGTGTACAGCATGACTGAAAGGGTTTAGGCTGAAGTTAATACTTATGATACCTAACCCATGTTTACAAACTTCCACAAGACAAAACACAAAGATTATTAATAAACAATTTCAAGTGTCCAACAGAAGAGAAATACACATGTATTTAGAATCGTTATTTTAACATAAATTTCATTTTATTTTATGTTATTTTTATTTTTAAACTAAATCATGTCATCATTTAATTAATTTCATCCGTTATGGATCTATTAAAGTCTTTTCATTGCTACTTTATTTATTCTGAGCTTATATATTTTTAATTACAGTAGATTTATGCATATTTATCAAAGCTGTGACTGTTCCAGATTATTTTATTTGATCTTTCAAGTCATTCCACAGATTAACACCTCTTACAGAAATACATCAACTTTTTTTATTTGTCCTAGATTTTACTTTTTTTCCCTCTGAGGTTATACTGACTTTTCCTGTGTTCAAAAAGCTCCTGGATGTGAGGAGGGAGATTATTATTATGTGCCTTATACACCATTACTAATGTGTTCAGGTCAACAAGATCATGGATTTACAATAGATTTAGTTCTACAAACATAGGGTTTGTTGTTATAGAAATATGCTTTAGTGATAATTCTTATTGTCTTTTTTTGGAGTAGGAAAATATGATAAGTATTGGATTTGTAGTTGTTTCCCCATATGTCTAAGATATAATTTAGGTAAGGAAGAATGGGGGAGTTATTTAGTAATAGAAGAGATTTTTTGTCACGTACAGTTTTCATTTTGCCAATTATAGCAATGGTTTTTGCTAATTTTGTTTTTAATATTCTTATATGTGATTTCCATTCAAGTTTTCTATCAATGGTAACTTAGAAATGTATTTGCAAAAACGTGTTCAATTTCTGTATAATTAATCTTTAAAGTTGTATGATCACTGATTTTTATGTATTTTGTTTTACTCAGATTAATTGAAAGTTTGTTTAGATCAAACCATTTTTAAAGACTATAAGTTTGTCTTCTACAGTATCAAGGAGCTGTTTCTGGCCCTTTCCTGAGCAGTACAGGCTGGTATCATCCGCATATAATAAACATTTTACATTTTCCAAAACATCATAAACATTGTTGATATACATGATGAACAGTTTGGGACCCAATATAGAGCCTTGTGGAACACCATGTGTCATTAGTTTTTCATTGTGTATATGTACATATTGGCATCTGTTGCTAAGCTAGCTTCCTAGCCAGGCATATGCTGGTCCCCTGACACCAAACCCTTCAATCTTTTTTAAAAGCCTTGTATTGTCTATGGTGTCAGAGGCTTTGCTCAGATCAATAAAAATACCCACTGCATATTCACAAATGTCTATTGCTGTATCCATATCTTCCACAACAACCGTATTGATGTTCACTTAACAAATTTGTAAACAAAATGATCAAGCCTAATTACAAATTGTGTAAGAAGCGAGATAGGTCTATAATTGTCAAATATATTTTTATTTCCATTTTTATGAATTGGAACTACTTTTGCCAGTTTTCTTTTCTCTTGGGAAGGTGCTCGTGAGAAAGGACTGATTGCAAATGTATGTAAATGGTTTTGTCACATAATGAATAATTTCTTTTACTATCGTCATATCAATGTCAAAACAATCAGATGACCTTTTATTCTTGAATTTTTAAACTATTTCTATAATTTCATTTTCCTCAACCTCTCTTATGAAAAGTGAGTTTGGATTTTGTTTAGAACGTTACAATTTAGTCTTTGTGTGACTTTGGGATCGAGAATTTTGTGAGCTAATGTAGGTCCAACGTGAAAAAAACAATGAAGGCATTTGCAATTTCTATGATTTGATTGTCATTGACAAAAAAATGGGGCAGATTAAGATGTTTTCCTGCCTTTCTTTATTATTTCATTTAATATTTTCAGGTATCATTTCTGTGTTGTTCCAATAAATTATGACAATAGTACTTCTTATTAGTTCAAACTATACTTATCAACTTATTGAAAGCTGAAAATGCACCGTATAACACATATGATAAGCCGCAGCAAAAACGTACTGCGTTTGTTTTTGGTAGCGCCCACTACTGCTGAAAGGTTATACAGACAGATACTGTCTCTTTAAGAGGCGTCTGTGTACTGTGTTTAGTTTGACCAGTCCAGTGGTCTGCAACCTTTACTCTTAAAGGAGCCATTTTGCCTCATCTCACCTGAATTAAAGTCCTTCCCGTGCCAAAAGAAATTACTTGACAAATACTGTATTGAGAATGAATATTAAAACTGTACATTGGCAGTTAAATTAATCAGTTCAAACACAACTAAAATCTCTATTTTCTTCCAAAATTATCTTTTTGTTGGTTTAGTTACATTAGCAGGGATTTAAAACTTAAGGTTAGCCACATGTGCAAGAAAATTTTATTGTTATTGCACATTACAATTTATTGTATTATGTTTTAATTTGGTGTCAATGTCATTAATCATCTATACCCTCTATCAGAAAATTACAATTCTTTATTACAAATTTTTAAAGCTACTGGGAGCCATTGCAAAAGAGTTAAAGAGCCACATGAGGCTCCAGAGCCACCAGTTGCAGACTCCTGAAACTAGTCTAAACTAGTCTGCTAACAAAGAAACACTACAAAGATGTAACGGATGGAAAAAGTATTTTGTTCAGAGATGATTATAAATTTGCGTTCTCATTTCTTATTAATGATGCAAACACATTTCTGGGAGGTGACCCTCTCACCTCCATGCCCAGCCGGATGTCCTCCAGCACGCCGTCCACCACGTGGATGCCCACATCCTCCTGGTAGGCCACCAGGCCAGCCAGCAGGTTGGCCACGCAGTGGATGCTGTTGTACTTAACGTTCCAGATGTTGACCATGCAGCAGATGAGGTAAGCCTTGGCCTCGGGCTCCTGCCACGGCAGCTTACGCATCTGTCTCAGCACCTTCTCCGTGGTCACCTTAGACAGGTCTTTGTAGAGCAGCTTACGCACGTACTCCTGCAGCGGGGGACGCTTCTTCTTCACCGTCTTCTCGATGGGCGGAGGGTTGCAGTAGTAGTAGGCGTTCTCCACCATGGTCACGTAGCGGGCGTCCAGGTGCTGAGCCTGCTTCTTACGCATCATTTGTTCCTAAAAACAAACAAGGTTTGATCAATATTTGTCTTTTATTCTCCGTTCAGCTTCTGTAATAACCACGAGTCTCACACTCTCAAATAGATTATTAGATCATTTCTGTCTCTTCAAGATAAATTACAGCCAGATCTTTGTGTAATTATTCTTTCTTATCATGAATTTTATATTTTGATAAGCGCATTGAGATCACTTTGTTGTAATCTGCACTATATAAAGATTGATTGATTGACAAGTCAAATCAAGACATGTCCAGACAAGATAAGACAACATTGTAACAACAATTTATTATTTCTGTCCCTCCAAGATAAATTATATTAATAATATCTCTCTGCAGATTCAAAGAGTGGAAAAAGAAGTGTTTTAATGATGTGTTCAAAGTTCCGACAGCGCCCCCTGGTGTGGAGGGCTGGTACTGACCAATAGGACGCTGGTCCTCAGGTGGGAGTCAGGTGACCTGAAGAGAAAGCGCCCGCACGTTTCCAGGAGCGTGCACGCCATCTCGATGTGGTGATGGGTGAAGTCAGACAGCAGCATCTGTCCAGATCAAATATAAAAACATTATTTATTAACACGTTCATTTAGAGGAATTAACAGATTATTATCATCTTTAATCAGGATTATAGATTATGGACCAGGAATCGGATCTGACCTTCAGACAGTGCAGTGTGTCCGTCTTACAGAACATCTTGAACTTTGCCAGTTCTCCGATGAATCTCACCGTCTTGTTCTTCGTCTCAATGTTGATCTGGTCTTTCTTACGGATCTGAAGCACAAAAAACAACAAAAACAACAACTGCTTAAAACCCCAAGTGAAGGACAATAAGGATAAAGATACATATACTGTATGTACAATTGGGGAATAATAAACAGTACCTTAATGTTAATGCCAAATGAAATAAACAGAGGGAGCAAAGTAAGGAGGTGTGGATGGGATAACTCACGTGAAACCTGAAGTCTCCTTTGAGCATGGAGCACAGATCCTCAGCCACATCAGACATGCAGGGATGGAGCGTCGCCACAAGGCGAGAGTAAAACGGCAGGAGGTCCAACCTGTGGGAAACAGGAAGAGTTGTGAGCACAGCGCCACCTGATGGAGCTCAAAGATACAGCTTTAAATTCAACTTTATTTATGGAGCGCCCAAATGAACAACAAGACAAGACAAGACAAGACAAGAATGAATTCAAATTGATTAATTGAGTGCCAAATGAACGGCAACACAAGAAAAGACAAGAGAAGATAAGATAGGACAAGACAAAAAATAATAATAATTATAATGATAATAAATAAATAAATAAAAATAAAAAAGTGAAGACAAGTCAACACAAGACAAAATAAGACAGGTCAACATGACCCTCAATAAAATAAGAACTTCGTTAAAATAAGGGACCATCAGTGAAAAAATTTGAAAAAAAGGTTAAGATTGGTCAAAATAAGTCGGTTCAAGCTACGTAAAAATAAATCAGAATAAGTCCGAATAAGAAAAGATGAGTCAGAATAAGATCAGTTACAATAAGTCAAGATAAGTCAAGAAATAACAGGATGAGTCAAGATAGGATCAATTGTGAAAAGATTTCAAGATAAAAATAATAATCACGATAATCAAGTCAGGATAAGTCCAGATAAAATAAGTCTGGATCTTAGTTTAAAAAGACCAAAGTTAGAGGAAACTGATACAATTGAATTGAAGAGGACAGGGATAGAATATTCGAACAAAGCCTGAGGTCTAAAATCTGTAATTGTACTGCGTGTGTTTAAGTGTGTGTGCTCGGTGAATGAGCAGTGTTAGCATGTGATCAAAGCTAGCTAACCTCTGCCTAGGGACGGTGAAGAGAGCACGGACCAGCTTCCTCCTGTTGGACTTAGTGTTCATGTTCATACAAAAGTCCATGGCAGCCTGTGAGGGTTTGAACAGTCACATGTCAGGTACATCACGCGTGTGTGCGTGTGTGTGTGTGTGTATGTGTGTGTTACCTTGTCTATCAGGTCTCTGTTGACACAGTTGGGAAGCTGCTGAATGAAAGCATCCACGATAAGCTTCAGATGAGAGCCTGTGCTCGTCTCCTCGTCCTCTTGTTCTACACACACACAAAGAAATAAAAAAACCCTTAGTTACACTTTCAGAACACAAGCTACATGTTTGTCTTTTCTAAACATATAAACACTGAAGCAGTGGTTTCCAACCTTTTTCTTGTTGTGACCCCATTTTTACATCACAAATTCTTGGCGAACCCACTGACATTCTTTCTCTAAGATTAGTTTTTTGATCATGTTTGTTACAAATACAAAGTGACACTATGCACCAGCTCAGATATGTTCATACTGCATTTTATTTGAACTAGATATATATTTGAGAAAGTGAAAGTATAGCCAACAGTTGAATGTATACGTGTTGTTTTAATTTGAAAAAGAATAATAATATTTTTTTCTGCCTCTTCCTGCACTCTATATCTATTTCTGTAATATTATTGTTTTGTTTATCACTGTATATTTGTATAATTTTTGTATTTATTCTATTTATATTACTGGTGTTTTTCTTATTATTATTTGTTTTCCTATTTTTATACTATTATTCTTTTACTCTATTTATTCTTCAAGGGCTTAACGTGGAACTTGAGGACTTTATTTCGCCATGTACACGTTCATGCACATAATGACAAATAAAAATCCTTGAACTATGTATTGTTTTTTATCTGTGCAAAATAAAACATTTTCAAATACATTAAAAAACTGTGTTAATTACATTTTATTTCCAGGCGAACCACATGAGATCATGACCCCAAGGTTGAAAAAAAACTGCACGAAGGTAATATTAATATAAAGCTCACATAAAAGTCCTTAAGTGACCTTTAAAGGTCCTATATCAACTACAGCCACATATGGGTAATATTTTACATTTTACAAAATAAAATACTAATTTATTAAGATATATTATTATTTTCTTTCAACCCGGAAGTTCAGACACACAATTTCTCGGAGTGCCGCCTCTCCCCGTGTGAGTGCCTCCCATTTCAAGACGTAGCCCTAGAGCCCTGGCAGCATAGACAACACACACGCCCACCAATCTTTGTAAACAGTTCCAGAGAATGTATTTCAAATATAAAGACAAAGAAGCGAGTATGGCTAACATTTGGCTAGAGGTTTATTTTACTTACGGCTGTGGCCTTTCCATCAGTGGGGTTTATTGTGGGAATCGCTCCGATTTGAAGACGTAATTTACTGTACAATCCACTTTAGAACTGGCCAAGGTTCACCACTAACGGAGGCTCGATGGTGTGTCGCGTGTTCCCAGAGATAAATTTCAACCACTTCTGGCGAGTAGACTCTTCTTTAGGAAGTTTGAACAAATTCTGAGGACTTTCGCAGTCTAACACATTTTCGGTTACAAGACATTATCGTTTGGTAGAAAAACAAAGATCATTTCTTTTCCCTGTGCAGACTGGATAAGAAAGGACAAATGACCAACCGCTCGCATGCCTAGCACCAGAGAGAATGGGCATGTATGTTCACTGTGGAGGCGCGGCACCAGCAGCAGGCACTTCCTGGAGGGGAAGGTTCAGAATGCCAGTGATGTCACTATCATTTGAACCGCTCGTTTTTCAGAACATGGCAGAGAAGCCTCTCAGAGAACAGGATTATTGAGAATATTTAAGAGATGTAGGAAGGAAGCCCAATAATACTTTGGGGGTGTTTTTGATAAGGAATTAACATTGTAACAAGGTTAAAAGTTCAAAAAAGTTGATTTGCATGAGTAGGACTTTTATTTACTACCTAAGTGACATTTAATGCCCTAATGAAATTTAAGTAGCCCATAAGTGACAAGTAAGTACGATTTAAGGTATAAATGTCGACATCTGAGAAACATCGTAGTTCAGTGACATCATAATGACATCATAGTGACACCTTCACCTTGTTCATCCAGCAGCTTCTTGGCAAGCTCCTCATTCTCCGCTTCGTCACCTCCCTCTAGCTCCAAAGGTTCATCAGTGATGTCCAGCGCCTCCAGCTCCAGCTCCAGCTCCTCCGTGGTGCTGGTGGTACTGGACTCCTTCCCGTCTGACAGAAAAGGGAACACAGTGAGAACTCAACACCGAAACATTTGTCTGCGTTCACACACCGTGACTCACCTTTGCCGTCGTCTTTGTCTTTGCTGG
The DNA here is from genome assembly GCF_900634775.1 of Gouania willdenowi. Taxonomy (NCBI): domain Eukaryota; kingdom Metazoa; phylum Chordata; class Actinopteri; order Blenniiformes; family Gobiesocidae; genus Gouania; species Gouania willdenowi. The sequence goes on from NC_041049.1 coordinate 1,467,819, forward strand.
GACCGCCGCGCTCGTTGTCCTTGAAGAGAATGGCGGGGACAAAGGCCTTCAGGTCCACCAGGTTCTCGTAGAAGTTGCGAGCGTCCTCGTCCTCCCAAATTCCTCCCTCCAGGTCGTAGTCGCCGGGTTTTCCAGGAGTGAAGATGTCGATGCCAGGGCCGTGTTCTGAGAGAGGAGAGGTTAGAAAGTCAGCAATAGTTTGTGAAGGAAAGCCTGCGACAGAGTGAGGTGTGGTGACTACTTTATAGATTTAGAGCCTGTGTTCCTCCATCTTGAAATCATGTGACTGATGATGTCACACGGCCCCACTGCCTGTAAACATCCCATTGTTTTCTATTGGAGTGAAACATTCAGCCTGATTATTGGATCATTTAGCAGCTTTTTCAATGAAAATGACAATATGTTCTGCTTTTGGTTGCTCTAAAAAAAAAATCAAGAACAGTTAAAGATGTCGATTGGTGGTACACAATGAAGCAGAGAAGAGGAGCTCTCCTAAGTGACCTAAGTGTGATCTACTCTCTAACTTCAGCCACCAGAAAGTGTCAGCACACTGTTTAAGGCAGAGTAAAGGTCCCTTAGGAGAGCTCTTCTTCTCTGCTTCATTGTCTACTACCAACACGCAGAGTGGGATCACAACTGTTTTTATTCTTTTTCTGTAAACAAAAGGTTTACATCAACATCTTTAACGTTTCCTGATTATTTAGATCAACCAGAAGCTGCACAAGTTATTATGACTGAAAAAGCTGTTAAATGATCTAAAAATCAGGATGAATGTTTCACTCCAATAGAAAACAATGGGATGTTTACAGGCAGTGGGGCCATGTGACATCATCAGTCACATGATTTCTAGATGGAGGAACACAGGCTCTCAAACTGTGAAGTAGTCCCATTTTTAAAAAAAAATTAAACAAATATGGTGCATAATGATGTGTTTTGTTAGACATAGATCTACTAATAGGTACTTTTGGAAGATTTTAGGACACATTTGTAAAAACAGTGGAGGATCCCTTTAAGGAAACCCACCCTCCTGCACGGTCTTGTCCTGTGGCAGCTCCGGCATGTTCTCGTCCAGCAGGTCGGCCAGAGACTGCGTATTGGCAAGAAGCTTCTGGTAGCAGGTGGCAAACTCCTCATGCTGCTTGTGTCGATCCTCGCTCAGCTCGCCTTTGGAGTGCAGGATTCGCCTGGAAATCAGATGACAGAGAAACGTCAGGAAATGGATGAGTCCAATGAAAAGTCAAATCAAGACAAGAAAAGACAAGTCAAGGAGAAATGAGACAAGACAAGTAAAGACAAGCAAAGACGAGTCAAAACAAGACAAGTTAAGATAAGACTAGACAAGGAGAGCGGAAACAAGTCAAGACAAGAAAACACGAGTCAAGACAAGACAAGATAAGAGAAGTCAAATAAAGTCAAGTCTTATTCTGGTTTGTTTCTGAACAGAAACAGCTCAGCTGTGACTTCCTGTTTCCTGTTTACTTCCTGGTTCTCACCTGTTCTGCCTCTCGATGTTCTGCAGCTCTCGATGGTCCTTCTTCAGGTGTTTGGTGAGGGAGGTGAAGTATTCCCTGAGCAGGTTCTGAAAGGGCTGCTGCTTCTCGGTGCTGATGATCTCGCTGGGCGGGAACGCCAGTGAGAACTTGTCGGCCGCCGCCTTCACCCTGCGCGGCACCAGGCCGGCGATGTCGTCGCCGCAGTGCTTACAGAAGCTGATGACCACAGACACGTGCGTGTGCGTCTCGCGGTCTGTGTTGATGATGCTCTTCAGCTGCTCGTAGATCAGCGACAGGCCCTCGCGGTCCGTGAACAGGCCGACGATGGTGAGCTCCGCGATGAAACGCAGGTCGGTGCGCAGCTTGCTGACGTTGGGTGCCTTCTCCTCCTTCCGCGCCTCAAAGTGCTTCTTCCAGGCGTGCAGTAGCAGCTGGGCGAACTCTGCATAGCGCTGGTGGAACAGTGAGCACAGGTGCACGGCGCAGCCCACGTCAGAGATCTTCAGTTTGGCCTCCACCACGGAGCTGACGGCCTCTCCAATGTACTTGCTGAGGTTGAGCGAGGCAAAGTCGTTGGAGAGGGAGTCCCGCTGCTGCTCGGTGAGTGTGCGCAGCTTCTTGACGAAGGCCGTGTTCTTCTTCAGGCTGGAGTCCAGGCGGCTGAAGAACGCCTCCTCGGGCCGGCGCTCGGGGGCACTCTGGTTGCGGCTGCGCAGGTCCTTCCTGCCCTGGTGGCGCTCCCAGGCCTCCTGGTGCAGCTGATGGCCCTCCTCCTTCTCCCTGAGGAACACCACCATCAGTCAACATATCAAACACAGTAACTAGTGATGCACCGGAATGAACATTTTTGACCAAAAACCACTGAAAGAAACTATTATGCAAAATACGAGTCCCATTGCATTTATGGCTCTGAATTTTTGTACTAAACACTAACATTAAAACACTGCAATTGTATAAATGAATATTAAAAGAAGCACTTATATTCCAACAATATAAAATAAGTAAATGAAATGTTTAACTCGTCCCAATCATACTTTAAAAAATAATACACAAGCCTATAACTGACTGAGCTGCTGAAAGAGTTAAATTTAAATTAAATTGGGGCTTTAAGTCTTTATTGGTATATATGTTGTTACACACATATAAATTTGTCCTCTGCAATTTTACCCATCCCTGAGGGGCAGTCGGCAGCCATTTTGCGGCGCATGGGGAGCAGTTCGGGGTTAAGGGACTTGCTCAACATCCCACAGTGATGGCCCAGGTGGGAATTGAATCTGTTCTCTCTTTAAAACACAAAGTGTATTTAAGCTCTCGGTGAAGATCAGCTTCTCCATTTAATTTATTATACAACCATGTTTTTGGAGATGCACACACACTCTGTGCTTTGATTGCAGCATGCATAGTTTCTTCTACACGCTGCTTTAATCGCATCAAAGTAATGATCTTTATAACGCGGACCAAGTATCGTCATGATGACAATCAGAGGATCTCTGTCAGTCATGTTTCTGATGCTCAGCAGCTGTACGTCACACTACTGTGTAATCCCTGACAGAGGTCTACACGTAACTACAGTGTTGACGTGACACAAACATAAATCGCACGTAAGTTATTTCCCTGTCTCAAACTGCTCAGGAAAATCTTTCGTGCATAAATAAATCTGCTCCGTGAGTCCACGGACAAGTTGGTTTATCTCCAAGCAAGCGCACGTGCTGACCGCGGTGTTTTCTCACGTGTTTACAACATCCTGATTCAGTCGGCTTGTTTCGGTGAGAAAAGTGTTTCAGGCCATTTTTGCCTGAAAATTTTCAGCAGTCGAAATTTTGGTGCATTACTAATAACAACACAACTGAGCTGCCAAGTGTGGCTCAAATCCAACAAACCAAAACCCTGGAGTGACTAAAGATGGCTGTCGATTAAATATATGTTAAATAAATAATGTATGTATCATGAAATGTGGTCAATGTAGTACCAATAAAAAAATAAATGCATATTTATTAAAACAATTAAAGTACCTTTTTCTATGTGAAATTAAATCCATTGCAAATGTTAAAGTGAATAAATAGAGGCTGTTCTCACCGGAGCAAAGCCTCCTCCTCCTCTTTCTGCCGTTTGGCCTCCTCCTCCTGACTCCTCCTCTCCTCCTCCTCCTGCTGCTTCTTCTCCTCCTCTTCCTTCTTCCTCTGCTCCTCCTCCTCCCTTTGCTTATCGTCCTCTTTCTTACGGCGCTCCTTCTCTTCTTTCTTCTTCTTCTCCTCTTCTAAACGTCTCTTCTTCTCCTCCTTACTCCCTCCTTTCACCTCCTGCTCCTTGGGTTTATCGCGGGCGGTGGGCGGTGGCCTCCTCTCCCCCTCACGCTCCTTCTCTCTGTCATCCATGTTTACAGGGCGCTGGCGTTCAGCGGGCATGCTGTGGAGGAACAGGAACAGATCTATTCTTTAAACATCTATAAACATGTACAGGAACATATCCACTCTTTAAATATCTATAAAAATGTACACGAACAGATCTATTATTTATACATCATTGACATTGTTTGTGTGACTTTTATCTTAAAACAAAATAAAATAAATAGTTTTTATGTTACATTTTTTAAATTTAAAAACATGTATTTGACTTGTTTCAAAAGTCAAAATTAGGAGGGTGATTGTAATGTTTTTAAATCTGTTTTCGGCTACATAAGTAGTCACATTTGTGCAAATATTTCGGGCTAATTATGATGCGACACAAACTCAGGAGCAGCTAATTAGCCTGTTAGCCTCGTTGCTAACAATTTCTCAGTTACAGCTCAGCTAAAGCTCTGTGTTCTATCTATTTGAGTCACTTCGGTCTGTTTTACAGCAGAAATCAATAAAAAAGCAACAGGTCTTTTACGCAAAACAGCGAGTTAGCGTTAGCTTAGCCACTAGCCTTGCTTAGCAGCGCGCCTGAATGGACGCTAGCGGATGTAAACAAACGGTTCAACAGCGCAAAAATGACACTCTGTGAACGTAAAGACAATCCAAAATAAACCTTTAAATATTTACAGCCTGGTTTTTGAACTATAAGTGATGATTTACAGTGTGTTTAAAAAGATTTTACCTACAAATTGTTGCAAAATAAACATCGAGTGTCAGCGTCTGCTTCCGTGTGCAGGGCCTTCTTTAGGTCCTCGAAACTCTGCCTGACCAAAATGTAAAAAATAATAATATAAACAAAATAAATAAAAATAGATAATACGAATAGTGCTTTTGTAGAATACGTTGTAAAATTCCTAATGTATTATCTATTTTTGTTTCCAGTTCAAACGACCGCACTTTTTTTGTTGTGGGGCGTTTTGAATAAATAGCAAAGAGCAATATTTTTGTTTATATTTATTAAATAAAAAGGGCAATTTGAATACATTTTTATTTTTTCAATATCTATTCGACCCAGTGTTAAATTTCGTCTTTGATTAATGTAGTACAAAACCAGACTACAACAGTAGAAAAACAAAACAAACATGAAAACATCATTATTTAATATCGATTTCTCTTGTTTTTTTTTTAGCTGCTTCTTTTATTTTCCGTTGTCCTGTCCTCTGCGTGTATGTAACTTCGTACTACTTATGAAATTTAGTAGAATATTTGTGTTTGTGTAAGTATGTAAATCTGCAGGCCACACACATACATATATTAACGTGATGTATGCATATATGTTGTTTAATACTTACTTATATAATATATGGTGACTGGCTGTATATGAGGACAATAAAATACATAATTACAAACAAATAAATATATAGATAAATGAATGAATAAATACTGAATTAAATGAACAATAAATGAAATACATGTACGTGAACTAATAAATAAAAGGAAAAAAAAATACATTAGTAAATAAATAATTAAATACTTGTCTTTGTTACCATACTTTCATATTTAATTTTCCAATTATGCATTTAAATATATATTTACACATGTATTTATTTACTTATTACATAGACGTAACCAATTCTTAATTAACATATGACACATAAATATGTAAATAAATTAATACATAAAAAGTATGCATAATTGAGGAAATGTAAAAATATTAATATATGGTAACAGACATTTAAAAAAAGTATTTATGTAATTATTTATTCAGCAATTTTTTATTGATGTATTTATTAGTAATTGTGTCATTTTTTGTCCCCATAGTTGTATAGAAACTCACTGAGGGAGCAGATTAGACCTGAATTTAGGATATTGCTATATATCTGAAATTAAAAAGACTTTGTTAAAGAAATAGAAAAACACATGTTAGAGTGGTATCCTTCTCCCAGTGGTTTAACTGGTATGGCTTCAGGACTCAACATCACACTTTAAACTGTGAAAACTGTGACTTAAATGTCGGCAGAGGTAGTAACTGAGTCCGAACTGATAAAGATTTTGAATCAAAGTGGCCAAAAATGTGTAAATGTTTGTTTTCCTTTGTATTTCCTAATGTGGACTTGATGCATTTCTGACACATTGTGTAATCGTTGTTTCCTCTCAGTGAAAACACTTCACAGGTTTCTGTTACAAAATTGCACCACTTTTATTCATTTAAGGCTTTTTAGTTTTGACTTTACATTTGGCTTCAGCCGCTCGCCCTCATCCTCCTCTTCCTGCTGCTGCTGAGGAAACCAGTGGAACACCACATAGTCCCAGTGGTTTCCTGTACCTTTCATTGGTCATCACTGCGTACGGACACAAAGGAAAAGCACAAAACACTTTCCTCGTTCAGCTGCGATGGCGTTTTGTCACTTGTACTCTCCTCGTCAGGCTCAAACTAAACTAAACTAAACTAAAGGGTTTGTGTGAGATACTGATTGTTGTTTCCTTTGTGTTTTAAAAGCTTTTCCAGGAGTTCAAGACACAATAAACAATAATCACTGGTTTCTTACAGATTAAATGAATAAAACATTTTCTGAGGAAGTTAAAAAAAATTCAAAGTTTAGCCAAAAAAATCTGCAAGTTTGACAACAAACATGCCTGGTTTACGATGAAGTCTAATATTAGTTTCACACGTTTACATTAAAACACCTCAAGTACATGATCAAGCCTTCACAAAAACTAAAGAGAGCAGATTAGTCCTAATGTAACCAGTGCACATCTGTAAATTAACGCATTTACACTAAACTCATTTTGTTGCTAAAGTTGAGGCAGAATTTAAAGTTAAGAAAAAAAAAACAAACAGAATGATGAGTGAGCCTGTTAGGTTTTGGTGAACCAGCAAAGTTTACAATCATTAAAGTTATGTTTAAAAAAGCAAACAATACCCATCAAATGAATGTTAAAACTGTTAAAAACCTCAAAACACACGATAATGACCTTAGAAGCGCTATTCATCACACACGACCTTCACAATAAAACCTAAAATATTCATTTATAGAACCGAGAGGAGATAAACAAAATAAAATCACATCGCACTAAATGACAAAAGCTACCGCAGCCGCCGCGTTGAAGGTCGGAAACGTTCGATTGCTGCCACAAAATGACTTTAATCACACAAAAAAATACTGTTAATATCTAATAATTACGTCCATAGATACTTTAGACATAATACAGTGGTTCCCAACCTTTTTTGGATCGTGACCCTATTTTTATATCACACATTTCTAGCGGGTCAGACATTTCTATACTATATGTTTTTTTCTTTATTTACTTTATACTGTATTTTATTTGAACTAGATTTATTTATAGATTCTGACAAAAGTTTAGAATACAATTGTTTAAGATTGTTTTGTTTTTTAATCTGAAAAGGAATAATTAAAACTTAATAGAATTTTAATTTAATCAGTATTTACATAGGTGGAGTTTGAGATTCTTTCGAGGGGGGGGGGGGGGGGGGGGGGAAACAGAATTAAATACATGGACTGTTTCGGGATTGGCGCCAACCACAATGTAACATATACAATAATGCAAAAATTATTAGTAACATAATTGATAATGGTGACGACAAAAATTTGCGTTGACGCGTCGTTTAATGTTGTAAATTCATGATAAAGTTTTTCTGCCTCATTTTTGCTGCAGTACCATTTACATTGTGAAGAAGAATTGGTCAACAGAAGAACCAACCTAAAGTCTCAAAAGTTTGGTACCATTTCACAAAAAACTTAAAACAAATGAATTCATATTAATTCACTGTGTTTAATGGCATTTAAAATAGTTGTATATTATGTACATTATATTAGGAATTGTATTTTTCAGAAAGAATTTTGGAAAACTGTAATGAAAATTCTTTCCCCCCTCCACAAACTCCGTGTATGATAATTAACACATTCCAGGTGACCCAATTTAAATTTCAGGCAACCCCCAAGGTTGAAAAACACTGACATAACGTCTAATAGGGGCTAAAAAATACTTTTGTCATCATTATTTTGGTTTCTGTAGTTTGCAGACGTCTCATCGCTGCCCCCTACGGTCGTGCCTGGAAGAAGTTAAATTATTTGCAGTTAGCTCCTCCTACCACAGGGGGCAGTAATGAGCACTAATAGCTGCTGAAATAAAACTCCTGTGGCAGCAGCAGAGTGACCTTCGACCTTTCAGAAAAGCTTCTGCTCAACATGCAAACAATGGCAGCGCCCCCTGGAGGTAGGGCCAAGTGACTGACAGATACACCAACATGCTACATGACGCTAACGCACGGCCGCTAACACCGACAGCAGCCGTGCACGCGAGGTTAGCCAAAAAAACAACGCTCAAATATCTTTAAACTGGCTTCTGATTCACAGACACGCCCCAAATACATTAAAAGGGGCGTGGCCTCTGAGTCAGGCCTCTTAGAAATTGAAATACGAGGATTTTTCCTTTTTTAGACGATAATAAATCTGTGTTAACGCTCACACGTGTTAATGATATCAGTTTACCAGAAAATAAAAGTTATTAAATGCAGAAACCGACCAAAACATTTCAGCTCATTTCCATACACACACTAACGCACATTAACACACACACACAGCCCAGTGTGAGTCTGCTGTCTGAAGGCAACTTGTTCACCCGAGGCCGGGGGTCAGGGTTCAGCTCAAGGTGTTGGTAAACATAGAAAATGCAATGTAGCCGTTAGCTAGCTAGCATTGAATCAGCTAGCAGAACATTTGCATTTGAGGACGTAATATTTTATGATCAAAAGCAACCAAAACACATTTGTTTAGTAGTTTTTCAACGCGTGGAAACATTTTCTCCAATCCATGAGCTAGCATTGAGCTAGCATAGTGCTACCAACACACTGAGCGGAAATCCATGACCTTCTGTAGCCCCTCCCACCCTAAAACTCCACCCCTCCCACCCATTAAATCAAAATGACGTCTATATTCCTTTTACACAGAATCAGTGAAAAACAATCACTGAAAAGATCCACAGGTTTAACCAGAGCCACACACACGTGCGTGCGCGTACGTACACGTGTATGCACATGCATGCACACACACGCACACGCGCGCACACACACACACGCACACACGCACACACACAGACAGTCAGTCAGTGGTAGAACGGCTCTTTGCGGCTGAAAAATGAGTTAAAAGTAAAGAAAGCAGAAAGAGTGAAAAGCAGGAAGCAGCCTCGCCCCGGCAAACATCGGCTCAATCAGAGAGCATCATGGGAGCTGTAGTTTGAATCCTGGGCCGCCCTGCTGTTCCCCTCATCATCATCATCATCATCGTATTCATGTGATGTTTGGTTGGAACGTTTCCAAGGCAACAGTCTCCCTTACACAGTGAGGGGGAAAGGAATGTTAGAGGCGGTCGTCACGGTAACGAAGGTCAGTGAAGGCCGATGGCGATGACTGCGCAGGTTGCTTTAAAGAGGGCGTGGCAAGCTGGAAGAGGTCCTGTGATTGGTCGGTCGGTCCAGGTAGCAGAAAACTGAACAACCAGAAACAAACAAACCCAAGAAGATAAAAAACAATTGTTTCGTACGTGGGAAAAAATAAAAACCTGTGGCGAGCGAGCGATAGATACCCGACATTAGAGCAGCTGACAGGTGGACTTTTTACGGGTTTTTCCAGGAGCCGGACTCTTCCGATTGATCTGCCGAACGAGGTCGTAGAAGATCTGCAGCAAACACAGGAAACACAGACGTTAAAGTCCGTGTAAAACAGAAATAAACGTGTGTTATGAGTTTGTCACACCACAGAAACGTGTGTCACTGACCACTGAGCCAAATTTGAAAAAAATATAAAAAGTGTAAAAAATATATATTTATGACCTATTTAATGTGTTTAGAAGAAAATGTCAGATATTGCTTCAGACGGTCTTTAAACATGGAAACAGGCTGGTCGCCATGGCAACAGCCCCACTCTCACCTCATTGACGTTGATTTTGCTCTTGGCCGAAGTTTCCAGGAAGGCGCAGCAGTTCCACTGACGGGCGAGATTCACGCCCGAGTCTTTGCCCACAACGCGCTCCACCTCCAGGTCACACTTATTACCCACCAGGATCATCGGCACCTGAGACAGGAAGTAGAAACACCTGAGACAGGAAGTAGAAACCATAGACATTATATACGTAGATGTCGCATCGACTGAGGAGGAACACGTCAACAGCGCCGCCATCATGGACCAGCGGTGGTGGTAAAGGCCGCGGTGCATAGACATTATGACAGAAAGACGTATTTCTCAATCTCTAAGTAGAATTATTTGTTGAATTTTTAACCGATTTCTAAACTGTTTAATTTTTTTTAAAAACGTCACAAATGTAGCTATGATATATTTAAAATGCTGGTTTTACCACTTAACACTTAATCTCTACACCCACAACCTTTAATATTTCAGTTCTTTGGCTACAATAATTAATGATGATGATATAATAGTAATAATATTATAATAATAATAAACAATATTTATTAATAATAATAATACAATGATAATACCACTAACTATGATACAAAGTATTAATAACAATTAACAAATGCAATAATATGAGAAAATAATGATAATTATAAGAATAGCTATAACAATAATACAGTAGTTGTATAATTATATAATAATAAGAATAATTGTCGAATGCAATGTATAGCCTAAACTATGTTGTTAATAACAACCTGAGCACATCTGAACGTTTTCTAGGTTCCTTTTGTTCTATTTATTTATATCTATCTATCTATATCTATCATGTCTGACGTTTGCTACAAACAAAGCTCGTGAAAATTGTTTGAGAATTGAGTGATTTATAACAACTTTAATAGTGTAAACACATCATTCCTCTATAGATGTAATACACTGCAGGAGTGATTGACACAAAAATCATGACTTACTTGTTATGAGATGCTATGTCATAATTATGAGATACCCTATCTCACATAATTATTATGAGATATCTCATAATTATGGATTTCTTATTATGAGATACTATTAATTATGACTTGGCATCTCATAAGTCATGATTATAAGATAGTATTTTACAATTATGAGATACTGTCATAAGTAAGTCATAATTTTTAAATGCTATCTCAGAATTCTGAGATAATATCGCATAATAATTAAAGCTGATATCCAGAGTTTCTGATAAATCTATGTTTATGTATAATTTTATTGAAACGCGGAAAAAATACCTAACTAGTCTTTTATTATGGTCGACTGCTGGTGGTCATTCATATACATTAATGTATACAAGTCCTGTTTTTGTCCTACACTTTAATGTACATACACATTAAAACGTATACACACATACGCCACACCTGAATATACACCTAACAACATAAATATATCAGTCACACGTAGACACAGGTGTGGTGTGAGTGAAGCTATAGTGATCAGGTGACCTTCACTATGTAGCACCGTCTACGTGACATGTAAACACTTACAAATAAATATTAGGTGTGTACATGTGTGTAAGTCAGTAAGTGTGTGTGTGTGTATAACAGACCACCATTTAGTCTGGTTACAGTCTGTGTCACTACACCCGTCCATAGAGTGGTAGTGACTGTAGTGTTACGCTCTGAGTCAGATCATTGCTGTGATTGGACAGAATACAACACACACACACACACACACACACACACACACACTTACACACATGTACACACCTAATATTTATTTCTAAGTGTTTACATGTCACGTAGACGGTGCTACATAGTGAAGGTCACCTGATCACTATAGCTTCACTCACACCTGTGTCTACACATAACTACTGACATTAGGTAAGTTTAGTGAAAGTTAGACACGTACACGTGTGTTAGACTGGTGTGTGTGAATTTAGAAGTGATCCACCCCCCATAGTGCGTGTGTGTGTGTGTCGTACGTCCTCCGTGTCCTTCACTCTGAGGATCTGTTCTCTCAGGTCCTGGAGGTCGTTGAAAGTAGACTGAGCAGTGATGGAATAAACCAGAGCAAAGCCCTGACCGTTCTTCATGTACAGGTCTCTCATGGCCGTGAACTGCTCCTACACACACACACACACACACACACACACACACACACACACACACACACACACACACACACACACACACACAGACACACACAGACACACACACAGACACTCAGGGGTCAGAGGTCAGATGACCGCGGGCTCCCAAGGAGCAGCCGGTGCTGATCTTACTGTTCCTGCTGTGTCCAGGATCTCCAGCATACACTGCTGCCCGTCCACCTCCACTTGCTGCACACACACAAAGTAGCAGTCACTCAAACGTCCCACAGAGTCAAACACAGAACAGTCTGATCTATGGCTGTATGTCTTTGTCTCTAACAAAGGATCTATGTGTGTATGTCTATGTCTCTACCAAAGGATCTATGTGCGTATGTCTATGTCTCTAATAAAGGATCTATGCGTGTATGTCTATGTCTTTACAAAGGATCTATGTGTGTATGTCTATGTCTCTACCATAGGATCTATGTGTGTATGTCTATGTCTCTAACAAAGGATCTATGTGTGTATGTCTATGTCTCTAACAAGGATCTATGTGTGTATGTCTATGTCTCTAACAAAGGATCTATGTGTGTATGTCTATGTCTCTAATAAAGGATCTATGTCTGTATGTCTATGTCTCTAATAAAGGATCTATGTGTGTATGTCTATAACAAAGGATCTGTGTGTGTATGTCTATGTCTCTAGACAAGGATCTATGGCTGTATGTCTATGTTAGGGCGTGGTCTCACCTTCCTGTAGGAGTCTTCTATCGTGGGGTCGTATTTCTCCACAAAGATGCCCTGAACGAACTGAACCGTCTGCACACAGAGCACATCATAGAATTATTTAACATAAATCACAACATGTTATTTATTATGCAGTATATATAATTTCATTTACAAATAATTATAATTGTGATGAATTTATTCAACTATTTTTTTAAATATTTTATTTACTATAGTATATATCAGGGGTCACCAACCTTTTTGAAACCAAGAGCTACTTCTTGGGCACTGATTAATGTGAAGGGCTACCAGTTTGATACACACTTAAATAATAATTTGGTGAGATTTTCAAAAGAGAGCGGGGGGGGGGGGTATTTGCTTAAAGTAAAGAACAAATTCCACCAAATGGTAAATGGTGGTAGTAGTAGAATAAATAAAATAAATAACATAAAATTAAACAAAAAAGGCATACATTGCATAAATTATCCATCAATCTATGCAATGTATGCTTGAAATAAAAATAATCAACAAAAGGAAAATTAAACATAGCTACAACAACGGCTATAACCATAACAGAAACACTTCCCTACACATGGTTGGATTTGATTTTCTCCCGATTTCCTCACTGACATTGTCCGGGCGGAACATCCTTCACTGAGCGTCGTTTCCGGCCGGACAATAATAACGATTACACCTCTTCTTATGCGGTGTAATCGTTATTATTATTACAACAATATTATTATTACAATAATATAATTACACCGCATAAGAAGAGGAAGAAGAGTCTTCTTCCTCTTCTTATGTGGTGTAATCGTTATTATTGTCCGGCTGGAAACGACGCTCAGTGAAGGATGGTCCGCCCGGACAATGTCGGGCAGAAATCAGGAGAAAATTGGGAGGGTTGGCAAGTATGTATTAAACACAAAAAACACTTTACATTTTAAGTGTTTATATATATGTATTGTCATTTCTAAGTTACATGTAAGTGTGATTTAAACAAGAATAGCTAAATAAATAAATCTATATATATAAAAGCTCACTGGTAAGTGCTGCTATTTGAGCTATTTTTAGAACAGGCCAGCGGGCGACTCATCTGGTCCTTACGGGCGACCTGGTGCCCGCGGGCACCGCGTTGGTGACCCCTGGTATATATAATATATATACTGTAATCTTTATTTATTCATTTATTATTATTTTTATATATTGTATTCATTCTTTATAATACTGCATCTAATTGTGATTAATTAGATTTGTTTTAGTCTTGATGAATGTATAAATAATAATAATAATATTTATTGTAATTAGTTCTGTTTATTTTATTCAATAAAATTAGAATATTGAATTCTTTTGTGATAAGTATAACTAATGCACTTCGTTTTCATGTTACGTGTGAATGCTGCACTAAATAATATTATATTACAAAATACACAAAAACAACAAATAAAATAGTACAAGTGGCTTAGTTTAGTTCATGGATTCATATTTAATTATTATTTTCCGTACTAATAATAAAGTATTATGCATGAGTGCAGATTTTATTTATTTACAGAAAAAAAAGATGAAATTATTTTGGTAGAATGTGTGTATCTGGACAGTGAGGATGTGGAGACTTACCAGAGCAGACTTTCCCACGCCTCCTGATCCTAAAACCACCAGCTTGTATTCACGCATTCTGACCGTCTGTCTGTCTCTGTCTGTCTGCTGGGCGAGAGACACCGACACACACAGAGAGAGGGAAAGAGAGAGAGTTAAGTCTGTGTCGTCTGATTAAAATCTAAACTTTTAGTACTGACTTTTTAAAAAATTAAAATTCAGCATCAAAGAATTATGAACGCCTATTTCTACCAGTAAAAAAAAACTACAAAAAACTAGGAATCGTAAAAATATTTTTTAAAAATCCTAGAGAGAAAAAATTAAGAATAGTGAAAATAATTCATAAAAATACGATCCTATTTCCCTTGGAGATGTGTTTAGTGGCAGGGGCCTTCATTCATTTGAGGACCTTTGCATCCAGTTTAATTTACAGCAATCATCTTTTTTCTTTTATTTACAATTAAGAACCGCCATGAAAACATACGGAGTACCTTGGCAGTCCCCTTCACAGCCACATCCCTTGTAAACGTTTGTAGATGGTACATGTGGATCAAAAGGTGTCATTTCTAAAATGTTCTCTCACTTTTTGGGACAGACTTATGTACCATTGCTTTTAGAGCCGAGATGGAGGTCAGATATTTCAAACTTTCCTGTGGACTTTGACTGGCACACTGTGTGGGACACTGTACTCTGTTCCTCGAAAAATCCAGATCACCAACAGATACATCTGAACTTTTTACATAGGACGCACTTGACACCACGTAGACTATTTTCCATGAAGTATAAGCCGGATCCCACCTGCACTTTGTGCCATGATGGCGTGGTGGGGACCTACTTCCACATGGTTTGGGAGTGCCCAGGGGTTGCTCGGTTTTGGGACATGGTGGCTGGTAATTTGTCTCTCCTCTTATCGTGCCTGGTTCCCAGCTCTCCCCTGGTCCTTCTTCTGAATGACTTTTCTCGGCTTGGACTGAACATGGCAAAACAAAGAGTCCTTTTGGCGGGACTTACGGCTGCCAAAAAGATGGTCGCCACAAGGTGGAAGCCCCCTCACTTGCTGTCTCGTCAACAGTGGGTCATGACATTTATTGACATTGCTTACCTGGAGCTCTCCACGGCGCGGATGCATGGTGCTAGGGTGGGCACTACCAATATGTGGGACAGTGCAATTAAAGAACTTAAGTCTTCCCTTCTTTAAGTTTAGTTTTTGTTTGAGTGCAGATTGTGTGTTTCATCATGTAGTGTTCTTGTTGCCCTGGACTTGTGTATGTGTATGTTTATGTTGTGTGTAATTTTGTTGTTGTTTGAAAATTAATAAAAAAATCTGATAAAAATAAAAAAAATACGATCCTCTTATTATTTATTATTATTTATGATATACTGAGTCATAATTTTGAGATACTATCTCATAGTTTTGAGTTAATATCTCATAATTATGAGGGGGAAAACTGGGAATAGTAAAATAATAAATAAAAATCTTTAGGTTATGTATATAACTGCGGTTCTATGAGTAATATGAGTGAGATGTACAGGATGCAACATCTGTCTGTATTCCTCAGAAGCATTATTTCAATCTGCCAATCCTGATCAGTGAGGTACGTCAGTCCACTAGGGACCCTCCCACCTCCTACAAAAGGAGGACAATGACAGACGGGCACCATTCAAAAAAAGCACCTCCTCTCCTTGTTTGAGCAAGAAGGGTAGTCTGGTGAGACATCTCACTCATATTACTCATAGAACCAGGATTATATACATACCTTAAAGTTCTATTTTATAATATTTCATGAGATGTCTCACTATGGGATATGGAAACTCCTGTGTTGCAGACATGCTTATCGAGCGGTACCAGACCCCAGGGCAGAAGTCTGATCACATCAAGACAGTAAAACCGCTCGTGCCAACATGATGGGCAAGGTCCAACTCACCGCCACGCAGATGTCCTGAACAGACACTCCATTGAACAAAGCCCAGGGTTTGGCAAGACCCCGAGTTGAGTGTGCACGCAGACCAACAGGTGGCTGCAGACCCTGAATCAAGTTAGCCAAAGCAATAGCCTCCACCACCCAGTGAGACAGGCGTTGCTTAGGAACAGGCTTCCCCTTGTGGGAGACAAACAGCGGATCGCTCCTCCTGAGGCTCCTTGTCATGTCCATATAAGTGCGGATTGCACGAACTGGACATAACACATTCGGCCACTGCTCACCCTGTGAGGCAGAAATGGTCAAAAGGTCAATGGGAGAACATGAGCCCACAACCTTCGGCACAAATGTGGGTCTCAGAATGATCCTCGCATCACCTGGAAAGAGCTGAGCACACGACGGGTGGACCGAGAGCGCATGGATGTCACTGACCTTCTTGGCTGATGCCAGAGCCAGTCACAAGACAGCCTTAACAGAGGCGAACTTCAGGCCTGCCTCCTGCAGTGGTTCGAACGGAGGACATTTAAGGCCCGCCAGAACCAACGCCAGATCCCACGGTGGAACCAGCGTAGATTTTCCTTCATTGTTGCAGGGTCCTGAGACAGAGAGAAATCTTCACAAAGTTCAGCCTGGTAGGCAGTGAGAAGAGAGAGGACAGCGCCCTGACCGAGGGAGCAGCAGCCGCATATGTCCTATCTACAATCAGTTTGTTCTGAACAGCAACACAGGCCTCCGAGGGGACACCGCAGGCTGTCGTGAGAGAAAGTGAGCCGGAACGAGGGACTCCACTGGCGGTATTCAAAGCAGTCCAAGGCTCTCCATTGCCTCACAGTCGAGGACTGAAGCACCTGACACCGGGGTTTTCCCTGTGAACGGACGGTCCTTCCAGGGACGCACTACTTCAACAAGCAACTCAAGAAAGACAGGAAGGATTTGTTCCCTTCGCAGTGGGACCTGGTAGTTTCAGTCACAAGGACGGGCCACGGAATGGCCAGCCGAGCCACAGGACGTTTACACACGTCCACTGTGTCCAGGCTGGGAAGATGGGAGACAGGCATGGAACCCTCCATTTCCTCCTGAGAGGCTACAAAGGTGGTAGGAAGCTCATCACAAGCGGGGTGATGTATGGTTCATTCGCCACACTCGAACCGAGAGGGTCAGAGGAGTCTTCATCAAACTCTCCACAGTCTATAATGATGACATCCTCGTGTAGTGGGGAGGTAGTCGCCAGGTCCAGCTGGGAAACCCAGCTGGAAGCCTGAGCAGCCGCAGTGTCCATCAGCACAGCCTCTTCTTCACCTACCTCAGCAGGGGCGCTGTGAGGAGGGAGGAAGGGGTTCTGCTCGTAGAGGTTCATCTGACATGCCAGTCTCCTGTGGAGGCTTTGTGCGTTAAACACAATGCAGCGCTGACATGAGCCCGGAGTTTCGACCGCCATTCGGGCATGTTCCAAACCCAGGCAGTTGGAGCATACCTTGTGCCTGTCCTTATTGGAGATTTTTCCCCCACATGGACAAAGGCGAGCCCCAGAGCATCTCAGTGAGCGGAGCCTTAGCTTCCATCACCACGTGACATAGTTAGGATAAGCAGGTGGCCTAGCTTGCGCTACCACGAGGCAGCTTGCATAGATGCTAGCAGGGATGCAGGTCAACGTGTTCTGGTACGTGTCAGACACTGAGGACAGCGTTGGCTTTCGAGACGGCAGCTGGTTTGCTTGCGTCCGAAGCTCAAATACTGTGGAATCTAGAGCTGGAGCCGGGTTGCACACTTTCATGAGAGCCCAGAGGGGGGACCGACGTACGCACAGGCCCGAAGGTGCTGGGGCAGTGGGACCGAGATGACAGCGAGGTGTGCTGAGGGCAGTTCACACCGGCCTTGCAGCACGTGCAGCGGGGCTAACACCGGCGTGAGAGAGCCGCTGGGGACCAACGTGTGCTGAGGCAGCAGCGTTGGAAGGAGCAGTCAGCCGGAGCTGACTGCTCCGGGCAGCACTCACCAAGCAAAGCAAGGTAAGAGCTGTGTTTTCTTTCCTACTACTCGACCTGTTGTGGTCTAAAGCAGGCGCAATTTCTGCCAGCGTTTGTTGACTGGAATAAAGAGAATCCGCCTGTCGACAGTTAAACTGGAAAAATTAACGCGAGATAGCTGAAAGGAGAAGAGGTGCTTGAATATAGGAAGTGGGAGGGTCCCTAGAGGAATGACGTGCTTCACCGGCCAATCATTATTGGCAGATTGAAATAATGCTTCTAAGGAATGCAGACAGAGGTTGCATCCAATAGTGAGAGATCTCACAAAATATTATGAAATAGAACCTATTTGTATCTCATAGTTATGATTTAGTATCTCATATCAGAAAAAACTAGGAATAGTAACATTTTAAAAATAATGCTATCCTATTAGTATATATAATTATGAGATACTAAGTAAATTTTTATTATTCTACTATTACTATTTTTTCTCATAATTATAGTTATAATTATGATAAAAAATAGATAAAAAAATAGAAATAGTAATATAAAATAAAAAATCATATTTTAATATTATCTCATTATTAGTAGTATTACTATTTTTTGTTTTGTTTTTAACTTCCATAACAAAGTTATAAATGCAACAACGGCCAATCAGGTGCGCTCCAGTGGCCTTGTGACCAACGTGTGAATGTTTCCATCTGTCTCTGCACAGGTCATGTGTTAAAAACTCTGATTGTCCGTGATTGCAAAAAACAAACGTTTACAAAATCCACTTCCTGAAATAAAAATGTCAATATGGTTTTTATTATCGTTTTTTTTTTTTAATTAAGCGGAAATTTTAAAACAACGCTGCATATTTTGAGACAATATCAAACATTTCTATGATTTTTTTGCTGTAAAACTGGTCGTTAAATGACTAACAATTGGCGCAAAAACTGACGGACATGGGAAATCTCGCATTAATTCAGTTTTCCTTAATTCAGATTCATGGATTTACATTAGTTATTGGTGCTCCTGAGAACATGAACAGAATAAAATAATAAAGCCAAGTCCCCTGGTAATAAGCCCTTAACTAAATAAAATTAAAAAAATGCACGTATTAAACAAACGTCTATATTCTCCTGTAATACCTGCTCTAACCACCAGTGGGTGCTCCCAGGTTTAAATCTATACCTGAACTCATCATGTTTACATCATAATTAATGTATAAACAATAAACAAAGAAGATGTTAATGACCCATTGGATGCAGGATGTTCTCTGCTTGACGGACGAGTGAGGACCGTGACCTCACAGGTAAAGGTCAATAAGGACACATTGGTTTGTCCCACGGTCTGTGAAGGCATCAGTGGCGCCCTGAGGCGTGAGTTTAGTTCAGAAGGAGAAACGAGTCCAGACGAGTTCAGTTCACAAACTGAGGCAGCAGAAAGAGCTCAGGAGAACATGCAACTCTCTTCAACTTGTTATTGTCCCGCCCCTCGACCAATCAGCATCCTGTGTGTGTGTGCGCTGAGTGAATGGGGTGATCTGATGCACACGGTCATTAAAACCTCATCCTGAGAACTCGGAGCAGCTGCTGTTAGGCTCAGACTGGTCATCGTGTTATCTAGTGATCATCTTATGACACACTGAGTGCTTGTAGCAGTTGGTGTTACAGCTCGACTCGTCATCGTGTCATCTGGTGACCGACTGATTCTAAGTAGAACGTGTAACTGAATGCAAAGGTTCATCTGGAGTGTTTTAATGTGTTCATTTTACTGGAAACACTGAGTGTCACCATTTATAACAATGACCAGATGAACTGAGACAGCAACAGGTAAATAATAATAATTAGTGACTTCATTTCCTTTCTGGCACAAAGTGGAGCAGAGGCTCTATAAATAACATTGTTGAACATCATGTAATAAATAAATATTTCAATCACAGTCCAACAGAATTACTGCTCCCTAAAGCGGGGGTTCTCAACTTTGGGGTCACGAGACACTTGGACTGGGGTTGCCAGATGCCTTCAAGAAAATAGGAATATTTTCTGAACAATTTGAACCCATTTTTGCTTATTTTTTATCATTTTCTGCAACTCCATCAAACTTTCCATATTTTAACCTATTTTCATAACTTTTTGTTGCCATATTTTCGCTCTTTTTAATGTATTTTTGCTACATTACTCCCATTTCTGACACTTCTTCATCACATTTCTGCACATTTTTTCCACTTTCCAGACATTTTCAGCAGTTATAAACCCTTTCCACCTAATGTCACATATGTTATTGTCACTTTTAACCTCTTTTCACCATTTTTTTTTTTTTTGGCAAATGACACTTTGAACCCTTTTTTACCACTTTTTCTGTCTGTTTTTGTCCACTCTAATTTACGACTTTTAACCAATTTCTGTGGTTTTTAAAATCCCATTTCACCACCTTTTCACCATTTTGGTCACTTTGAACCAGTGGGCGTGCACTGTAGATGTTCCCACTCAACGTTCCTGAAGCCAAAATACAGTACTTAGGGGCGTTTCCATCTTGAAAATTTAACATCATTTGGAGCCAAAGTCTGCGCAGTAGGGTCTGGTGGGAGGAGCCCTGGTAACACACCCCACCCATTTAGTGTACTGCCCTGATGACTTACGCAGCCCAGCTACGCCAAGAACATAAGTATCTTTCCTGCTGGAAATTCTACCAACGTCTTGTTCATATCATAGAGGTTAGTACAAAACCATTATATATTTACACTAATAGTCTCTGCTTTCCTTCACGACGTAACTGCTATTCACAAAGAGAGCTACGCAAGATCCACGGCTGTCAATCATCATCATATGTGATATAAAATCCCATTTTTCAAACTCAAATAACTTGTTTAAAATAAATTTTACAGAAAAATGAGCACTTGAACACAATGTAGGGTGATAATAACTAATGATCACAGCAGAGTTTAGGTTCGGAAAAAAATGATGTGACGAGTATTTTAACTTTACAGTTTGACCCACATCCCATCTGTTATCATTAGGGATGTAACGATTCACTCAACTCCCGATACGATTCACGATACGATTCTCTCACAATTTATTTTACAAAATGAACTGTAGAAAAATGATGACTGAAAAATATTCCTTTATTTTTTTGGGGGGGAAAAAAACTATACTGTTTTCCTTTTATTTTTCATTGTCAAAAGAATCCCTTGATAAACTATTTAAAACAATGCAATTTTGCTAAAAATAAATCTTGAATGAAATAAATAAAGGAATAATACAAATGAAGAAGAAGCCTATTAATTTAAATTCTGGTTCTATAGTAAACAATGCAAAACTGCATAATAGTTCATTTTCTTTTTAAAAGTGCAACTGAAAATGTATTTTGTGCCTTAACAATTGGACTTAAAAAAACCAAAACAAAAAAAGTCATTTCACTGTATTTACACGAGATATTTGTTTGGACCAGCAGAGGGCGCTGGTAACCCAGTGGTCGGTTGCCATGCAGATATCTTGCAGTGAAGAAGAGATGCTATGCTAGCAGACAGAGCTAATAGAAAAACGGGACTTTTACAGATATTCACGTAATATTACAGATATTTTTTCGGTGCTAAAGGGGTAAGGAATCATTTATGAACATGTTTAAGAGTAGAAGGCGGCCAGAAAAAAAGTATTAGCAGATTCCGCCCGCCGCCCTCCGTTCGTTAAAAAAAGTACTGCGATTCAATTTTCACAGTATCGATGTGAATCGTGATACCTATGAATCGATTTTTAACTGCCTTACGATTAATCGTTACATCCCTAGTAATCATTGAGGAGGCGGAGTTCATGACCTATACTGCAGCCAGTCTGCAGGGGGAGCTCTAAAAATAAAAGCTTCACTCCACCGGGAGATTGTCCTGTCCATTCTTTTTACAGTATATGGTTTGAACACATTTTATTTGTGATTAAAATCTTTAAGATGACTATAATAATAAGAAACATTCCTGGATAACAGTGGATATTATTCAGATGAATAAATAAATGTGGTTCATACAGATTCATTTTTCTGACTTTATGGATGGACCCCAAAATTATCTCCCCTTTATTGCCCCTTATAGATGGTCCTGTCTCCACATGACTGTTCTCGACCACTCTTTGGGACCTTTATTTTGGAGGCTGTGGCCTTTAAAGGTTGAGAACCACTGAACTAAAGAACATTACTAGGATCATCCCCATAATAATAATATTTTTCAGTCTACTCAGAGTTGTAGGATAGCTTTGACAAAAATTAACATTAATGTATCGCCCTGAACTGTTACAAGAGTGAAAAGATCACACTCTCCTACAATACAAAATATTTTTCAAAATAAAAGCACAAGATATTTAATTTTTCTGCCAAGGCAAAAGCCTGGGACACGCTAAATAAAGTTAGGGTCCAACAGGTTGAGAACATCTTAAATTAGGGTTGTCCAACTCATTTTAGTTAAAGGGCCATGTACGGACCAGTTCGATCACAAGTGGGCCGCAGGTTTGAAATGAACAATTTCAAGATTAACGTTCCCAAGTTTACACTTCCAGTTATAAATTAGACAAAGTATGGAGGACATCAACAATATCTAGGCAAAAAGTGACAAATACTTAAATGTCCTTTGATTTTTTTTTTAACAAATTCTATTTAATTTGGGGAGATTTTGAAGAATAATTTGTAAAAAAAATAAATAAATAAAAAAATTGCAGGATTGTGGAAACATTTTGAGTTCTTTCAACAACAATTTATAACTAAATTATTTGGTAATTTACACATTAATGACCCTCTGAAGGACCGGATTTGGCCCCCGGGCCTTAAGTTTGACACAGTTGTCTTCCATGAATCGTACACTGTTCCCTACATCGCCCCCTGCTGAGCGGAGGCCTGCACTTCTGGTTTGTTAGCAGTAAAAACATGAAGGTTCAAAACCCGAAGCTGAAAACTTCACAGCCCGAAGACTTTAAACCAGGGTTCAGGTTTGAAATCAAAGCTTTTCACGTGTTTAGAGAAAACTAACGATCCTTTATCACCATGATCTGCTGAGGTCAGCAATGGGAACAAGAAATGGGTCCTGGACTGCAAACAGACTAGGTGGGGCCGGTTTGTAGGAGGCAGCACAGCTTCATAAGGTCGACCCAGCTTAGTGTGCAGAGCACAGCCCGACATGCCTCTCCAAACTCCCCATACACGCTCACTGTTTGAGTTTCTCCAGGAAAACACCGAGACTTCGGCAGCGGTGTGGCCGCCCGGGGAGCCTGGTCGCCCGTCTAACTCTGCCACCAGGCCCCGCTTCCTCTGGAGCTTCTGACACAAACGGCGAGCAGGAGCAGACACGGACACCGGGGGTCCGGAGGGGTCTAACGGGGGTGTTGTTAACAGAAACCCGGCGTGTCTGTCACAACACAGTTCGTCCGTCCACCGCTTCCGCAAACCCAGCCCAGCTCGGCTCGGCTCTCCTCCCTCCACCCGGTGTCACCCACCCTGTCCCGGGTTAGTCTGAATGTCCGAGCCGAGCGAAGAAAAGAAAAGAGCAGAAAATGTGTGAAAAGAAGGAAAAGAAGCGCTACTCACAGTCACTGGTTTCGCTCTCTCTCCCACGGTCCGTGAACGTCGCTCGACCAGAGCCGCTCCCTCTGACGTAAAGCTGGGCGTGACCAACAGAGACACATCCGGTGCGACCCTTCAGAATAAACTCAGGTTTACCTCTAAAGAACAATTCACAAAAAATGAAACTCAACCGATTTCAGAACATACAAACGGCTCATACCTCCGTGAAGACAACACTGTAGTCAAACATCTAATAAATACAACTGTTGTTCGAGTTAGAAGTGTTTCAAACGTCAAAAAGTCCGTCTTAAAAATAGTGTTTAAGTAACTCCAACGAACACAGGATTTCAGGGTGAATAATTACAACAAACATAACTTATTCAACCTTGTCCCTCTGAATGAGGCTAAATGAATGTATATCAAAACCATCATACAGTGACTTTTTTTCATCATACCTCCCCTTTAAAGTGAGTTTGTATTGGTCTCACCTATGATGTATCGGCTCACACTGCAGAGCTGGCGAGAGTACCATTTTTATTTTGAAGGCCCTCTAAATCTACATCCGGCTTTGCTTTAAATACGTCACAGATCAAATATTTTATATTTTTGCTGCTTCCTGCACACGCACAAGATTAGTCTTTCTTTTTTAATCAGTTAGATTTTTCACTTTTCATCACATATTTATCCCACGTGTTTTTAATTATTTTCAATAGTTTATGTTTATCCATTAAAATGTTTTTTACATTACTATATTTCTACATGAAAATAACATTTTTCTCTCATTTTGTGTTTGTGTTGTCAATTTCAATCAATCAATCTTTTTTTTTTATAAAAAGCGCTTTTTATACAATAAAATACAGCTCAAAGTGCTTTTACAAAGTTTTAAATAAAAACACAGGTTATGCATTGTTGTGTTTTAGTTATTATTTAATACATTTTTCTCTTATTTTGTGTATTTTTGGTATTATTTAGTAGTTTTTCTCTCAGTTTGCGTGTCATTTTATGCTGTTACTTTTCAGGGCAACACAACATGTATAATATTAGAGTTTCCAAAGAATAGGAGATTGCTAATACATTTTAAGGACTCTGTGTTTGTGAGTATTAATATTTATTTTTTGTACTTTTATTTTTACAATTTCATTTATCAGACGTTTGTGAGAAAGTTTGTCCCGTGTGAATCGAGTTACTTCAAATAAACTTGTGTTTGAGGTAGTGTGGTTCCTTTTAACTGTATTTTTGTGTGTTTCCGGTAGCAATGATGAAACCAACACTCTGAATACATTTGCCAAACTTCAAAGAGGAGTCATCAGCATGTCAATGATCTGTGGGTGCTCTTCACGCCTGTTGCCATGGAGACACTGCGATAAGCGTCACCGCGCTTCTGCTTTTCTGTTTTTTAGTCTCTTAACACAAACATTACAGCTCCTCCTTTGTTTGGTGAAGTTAACACAACTCAACATTTCACAGTTATCACGAACTCCGAAAAAAACATTTAAGTCATAATAAACTCTTTGATTTAATTATAGAAGGTCTTTGGACACGTGTGGAGGTTGCATGTTCTCCTCACGCTTGCATGGGTTTTTCCTCCTCCAATAATCCAAAAACCGTGTTAGGTTGATTGGAGTCTAGATCGTGTTGTCCTGATGGATGGACTGGAGCCCGGTTCAGGGTGTACACCCGCCCAATGAGAGACGGAGATCAGCACCAGCTGACCTGAAAAGGAGCAAAAGTGTCAGAAAACGGATGGATATTAGTTTGAACTGTTCTACTCTCAGACTCTACATAAGAAAAGATAAAACATAAGATAGATTTTATAATTCCCACAAAGAAGAAATTTGCAGTGTTTCAGCTGCAACAGATAAATAAACAGCGTAATAAAAAAGGGAAAACAATGGTATAAAAAAGACATTGTACAATAAAACATATCTAGTGGTCACATGGGACACTGTCAGCATTTAAAAGTGAGTTTAAAAAATGTATTAATCCTGTTTGAGCGGGAAATATTACATATATTACAATACACAATGTGAAAAAAAGGCAAATTCAGTCTAAAATTGCAAATTATAATGATTAATAATGTGTTTTTAAACGCCCTTATTGTTTCTCTCCTGTTGGGGGCAGCAGAGATCATCATATCTGATCAGATATGATTTAAATTTCATGTTTTTTTTAATTCACCAGATGTTTAATCTGTTTAGATTAAACACAGATTATCTTTAAATTTGGTGTCAAATGTCTTTTTATTTTATTTGTGGATTATTGTGTTGAATTTAAACATTTTACTGTTGCTTTGTTCATTTCTTTTAGTATGTGTTATGTTTGCCAGCTCATGTCAGGAACTCCATCACATAGGAAAGGTCAATGTGGTACAGTAATACAGCTCCACCTACTCTCTCAGCAATTATAAACATATCATTTTCAGATATAAACACAGTTTCTGTGATTCAAGTTTGTTCTTTATGAATTCACAAAATACAATTAATGGTGGTAAATTACAGTTATATTTTCAATTAATTAGAAACTCTCCTAGGAAACTAAAATCAATTAAAAAAAAAAGAAATCAATAATAAAAGATTAAAAACAATAAAAATGTCACATTTTCCCATTAAAAAAAAAACAGACAAAAACTCCTCAGAGACAAAAATGATCAGAAAAAACAACACAACTAAAGAGTTCTGACATTTCTACTCAGGTACAAGTCAGTCATAAAATACTCCAGTACAAGTAAAAAGCAGCTCAATTAAATAATACTCAAAGTAAAAGTTACTATAGTTACTTTCACCCCCCACAGTTATTGTTGGTAATAAATCTTGGTACGGGTCCCTCACATACAGTAAACATCTCATGTAGAAACTTAAAAAGGAAGAGACACAATATTAATTTATTTTCAACAAAGGCATCTGTAGAAAATAAAAAGTTTGTCAAAATGTACAAATCTTTATTAAATAAAATAACACCAAAAATTCCCAGACTCTAAGTATAGCTATATTTATTAAATTCAATTAAATTCAACTTTATTTATATCATGCAAGTTATCTCAAAGCACTTAACAAAATAAAGTTCATAGAAAGAAAGAACTCAACAAGATCCACATGAACAAACATTTAGTGACAGTGGGAAGAAAAAACTCCCTCTTTTTTATAGGAATTAATCTCCATTAGAACCAGGTTCAGAGGTGGAGAACATCTGGTTCCACTGGTTGTTGTTAGTGAACAGAAGGACAAACAGAATAGAACAGAAGGATAGACCATCAGAATGTTCTAGACGAGTTGAGCCATGAACCATTGATCAGGAACTGTGAACTCTAAAACTGAGAAAAGAACCTCCATTCAACGCTGTTTTGGTGCCATGTGTTACGTTTAATCTGATTGGTCGGTTATGATGTGATACATTACGTTTAATCTGATTGGTCGGTTATGATGTGATACATTACGTTAATCTGATTGGTCGGTTATGATGTGATACATCTGATTGGTCGGTTATGATGTGATACATTACGTTTAATCTGATTGGTCGGTTATGATGTGATACATTACGTTTAATCTGATTGGTCGGTTATGATGTGATACATTACGTTAATCTGATTGGTCGGTTATGATGTGATACATTACGTTTAATCTGATTGGTCGGTTATGATGTGATACATTACGTTTAATCTGATTGGTCGGTTATGATGTGATACATTACGTTAATCTGATTGGTCGGTTATGATGTGATACATCTGATTGGTCGGTTATGATGTGATACATTATGTTTAATCTGATTGGTCGGTTATGATGTGATACATTACGTTAATCTGATTGGTCGGTTATGATGTGATACATCTGATTGGTCGGTTATGATGTGATACATTACGTTTAATCTGATTGGTCGGTTATGATGTGATACATTACGTTTAATCTGATTGGTCGGTTATGATGTGATACATTACGTTAATCTGATTGGTCGGTTATGATGTGATACATTACGTTTAATCTGATTGGTCGGTTATGATATGATACATTACGTTTAATCTGATTGGTCGGTTATGATGTGATACATTATGTTTAATCTGATTGGTCGGTTATGATGTGATACATTATGTTTAATCTGATTGGTCGGTTATGATGTGATACATTACGTTTAATCTGATTGGTCGGCTACGATGTGATGCGTTACGTTTAATCTGATTGGTCGGTTATGATGTTATACATTACGTTTAATCTGATTGGTCGGTTATGATGTGATACATTACGTTTAATCTGATTGGTCGGCTACGATGTGATGCGTTACGTTTAATCTGATTGGTCAGATTAAACGTCATTTAATCTGACCTTTAATTTTTTGACATTTAATTTTTTGTAGTTTCACTCTGTTGATCATTTAAAAACAAAAAATAATAAATATACTCAGTAATGGTTGGATGTAGAAATGTAATAAATTACTTTACTTCTAAAGTAAAATTACTGATTTGGAAATATACAAAAAAAGTACTCATAAAAGCATCTTAATTACAGTAACGTGAGTACTTGTAATCTGTTACTTTCACCACAATACAAAAAAAACCCACTAACAATAAAAAAATGAATAAATACTGAATAAATGTGATGAAATTCTGCAGAAGAGGATTTTATTTCATTTTCCGAGATAAGTTAATAAATTCTTTTTATTTTCTGTTTGCTGCCGCCTGCTGGTGTCTATAGGTACAACAAGTTACATTTAAATCTGTTTTTGTGTCTGATTTATGAAGTGATGATTAGTTAAACTTGTGTTTTCAGATGTTTGCTGATTATTAACTCTTTAATGCTTCCTGCTGCTTTCTCAGAATAAATAAATCCGTCTCATTTCTCTTTCTGTGATAAACGTTCTTAGTTGGAGGTTTATCCTTAAAGTTGAGGTGTGAAAATAGTCAAATCTCCATCCTATATTATTCCCACCTGCGCTGGAGCTCGGGTTACGACACATTCCTGGCTGCGACCTCGCCGTCCGACGCCTCCATAAAAGGACAGAGCGAAGCATGCAGGACGACCTGAGGAATAATGATAATACGGAGAATTACAGTCTGCTCTGTTTGTATCTGAATCATCATGGAACACTTTGTGCAGCAGATCCTCATCCTCCGACATGTAAAAAAGCTGAGGCTCAGGAGCAGCACGTGGCTCTTCGTCTGCTCTGAGAGGCCCCGTCACTGACGACACAAGAAAGCAGACCAAAATTAAGACACCTAAACTTTACTGAAGGACGACACGCAGCAGCCGCAGCTTCTGTCCATGTAAACAAACAGGACGACGGACACATCCTCACATTAAAGAGATCCTCCACTGTTTTATACAAATGTGACTTAAAACCTTCTAAATGTACTTATTACAGATCTGTGTCTAACAAAATACAGTATTATCCACCATATTAAAATGGTACTACTGTATTTTCCAGCATATAAGATGCTTTTTTTCATTAAAAGTTGAGGGTGCGGCCAATGAGGCGGAGCGCTCTATGTGTGTATTTTTCAGTCAGTCACAAACTAAACACAAAAGGGTAAATGTCCTTTTGGACGGGAGTCCTTCAACAGGCCGTGATTTACTCGCCAACTTCAGCCACCAGAGCGTGTCAGCGCACTGTTTAAGGGAGAGTAAAAGTCCCTTAAGAGAGCTATTCTTCTTCGATACGTTGGCCACGTTTACATGGGAGCTTTAATTCAGAATAAAAGTTAAATCCTCTTTAAACTGACCTTGTAAACACTCAATTTTAATCCCGAATTAAATAATTCCTCTATCTTGTAAGCACTAATTCATCTTTAAGTTATTTCGGGTCGTTATGAGCATGCACAACTTGACGCGATGATGCGCTGGAGACGACATAATCCAAGATGGCCGCCCGAACTAGAGCCGAGACTATTTACTATTGTTTTTACTGGGATTTATTTACTGGTGATGAGCTCCTATCTCTTCCATTCCGTGGACCAAGTGTGTGATTGTTGAGCTGTTGCTTTAAAACTACAATCAAAATAAATGTGAAAACAGTTCTCATGTGGTCGTCTGTGTTATAGCCGACAATAAAAGGTTTGTCGTGTGTTTTTCCCGTCACGTTGTCCCCCTGTCCAATCAGAGCCTTCCCAACCCCCAGACCTAAAGCAGAATTAAATAAAGCCGAATAAGCCGGTTTTCCATGTAAACCTCTATTCTGAATTATTATTACAATGTAAACTCGAAACAGAACACTTTAATTCAGAATTATTTAATTGGGAAAAACTAATTCCAAATTAAAAACCATCATGTAACCGTGGCCACTGTCTACTACCAACCCTCAGAGGTGGAACTGTCGCCCCCTGTGGTCACAGATTATTTTTCAGGTCACAACTGTTTTTATCGTCTTTCTGTAAACAACAGAGGTTTACATCGACATCTTTAAGTTTTCCTGATTATTTAATTCAATTCAATTCAACTTTATTTGTATAGTGTAATTTACAACAAAAGCATCTCAGCTTATCAAAATATAAAATTCATAATGGAAGTTGTTCTGATAGCTTGAGTGGTGCCAGGGCACTTCTCAAGCACTGCCGAGGTGCCCTTGAGCAAGGCACCGACCCCCAACACTGCTCCCTTCATTGTAAAGTACCCAGAAAAGCGCTATATAAAATTGATGTATAATAATAATAATAATAATATTAATTAGAAAGAGAAAACCCAACAAGATCCACATGAACAAGTGTTTAGTGACAGTGTGAAGAAACAACTTTTAACAATCTCTGTTGGAACCAGATTACAGTGGTTTTAAATGCCTGTGGTTCATAACCTGTTACTATGTGTTAATCCACTTCATCATATTAGTGCTGATTAGTGGAAGAACATATTTAAATAGTGGAGTTGGGATTGGATCTAAAAGACAGGTTGTTGGTTTAGAAGCACTAACTATTGAGGTCAGTTCAGATAGACCAAGTGGAGTGAAACTATGTAAATAAAAGATGCATGTTGGGAATATTTCAGGAGCTGCTTTGTTTAATAAATTATTGATCACTCCTGCAGGGGGGACATTAGCTTTGTTTCTAATTATTAGAGTAAAGAAGAGCAACCAAAATAGCACAAGTTGTTATTTTTAGTGAAAAAGCTGCTAAATGATCTATAAATCAGGATGAAAGTTTCACTCCAATAGAAAACAATGGGATGTTTACAGGAAGTGGGGTCGTGTGACATCATCAATCATGTGATTTCAAGATGGAGGAACACAGGCTCTAAAACTGTAAAGTAGTCCAGTTTTTAAAAGGACATTAATCTAATATAATGTGTTTTCTTAGACATAGATCTACGAATAAGTAGAGTTCAAAGATTTTATAAACAGTGGAGGATCCCTTTAAACAATATCTATAGTGTAGTTTTCTTTATATTAATATAGTGACACATTTGTTTATTATCAAGATGAAAAAGCTCGTTAGTTTCTGGTAAAATGATCTTATATAATTGTATAAAAACAAAGACAGAAACATTGAGAACAAACAGGGCACACACACACACACACACACACACACACACACACACACAGTCCCAGAGGAAGTGTGTGAGAGCGTCTGTGGGAACGAGGAAGTTTCTTGGAGAGCAAACATTGATTAATGTGGAAACTTAAAGGTTTACATTCAACGTTCTCGTGAAACCTCACAGTTGCTCCTCCCACACCTCCATCACAAACAATATGCCATGAATTTTCTGTTATTTAAAATAATTCATTTAATAAACAAAACATTTAATACATGGTGGAATCTTTTCCCCAAAAAAATGATAAGTTATTTCTTTATTTTGAACCATTTGCATGAGAGGAGGTAGATTATTATAATATTATAAAACAAAGGAATGAACTGGTTGGTTTTAAATGGTTGGTCTTATTTTTTATTGTAGATTTAAAATTGATCTTTAATCAAGCGCAAAAAACAAACAGATTCTATGATGAAAGGGAATCAATAAGCTGTTTCAAAATAAGAGGAACAGTAGTTCGGTGTAATTTGAAGTGTTTTTTGTGGTTTGATGTCATTTGAAGTGTTGATTTAAGTGATCGGTCTTATTTTCTATTGCAGATTTAATATTGATCTTTAATCAAGCACAAAAAAAAAAAACAGAATCGGTGACCAAAGGGAATCCAAAAGCTATTTCAAAATAAGAGAAAAGGAAGATAAATTAACACTGGAGGGACTGGACTGATGGATAAGTTTGATTTATTTCATTCTGCAGCTTTTCAAACGAAGAATATTTATCACTTTGTTGTTACAGAGTCGTCCTTTTACTTTTTCTATTATTTATTTAATTATATATTTCTTTTCTTTTAACCTGTTTGAAAAAATAAACAAATGTATAGACACACAAACATGCAGATGTAAACAGGAAGTGGGTGTGTCTTAAAAAGGGTTTACATAATCTGGACAAACTGTTCTGTGTGCGTGTGTGTGTGCATGTGTGTGTTTGCATGTGTGTGTGTGTGCGTGCGTGTGTGTGTGCATGTGTGTGTGTGTGTGCGTGTGTGCATGTGTATGTGTGTGTGTGTGTGTGTGCGTGTGTGTGTGTGCGTGTGTGTGCATGTGTGTGTGTGTGCGTGTGTGTGTGTGTGCATGTGTGTGTGTGTGTGTGTGCATGTGTGTGCGTGTGTGCATGTGCATGTGTGTGCGTGTGTGCAGACTGACTTCTTCTTTTGGGCTAAAAAACTATTTCTGAACCTAAATGAAGATAAATGCAGAATCATGTTGAATATTAAATTAAATACATTGTGGATATTAAAATAAAGAATTCCATTTTAATATAATATTGTATTTATTTGTTGTATTTTAGTTATTGTAACAAAATGTAAAAGTTGATATTTGATGATAAACAGTCAGCTATAGATAGGATGTAGCACAGGAAGTATGTGCCCCGCCCCCCTGACCTTTGACCTCATGTAAACACAGCATCAACACAACAGGACTAATGTAATGTCCTACACACCAAACACATCACACAGCATTTCATTTTAAAACTGTTACAAGCAGCAGTCGTTTTATTTCATATTCCAAATAAACCTTCGCTATCGTTTTTCACGTAAAAGTTGTTTTCAGATGATAAAAAACTCAAAAACAACCCTGAGCCCTCGGCCTGCTCTGCCCCACACGCTGGACGTAAACACACTTCCTCCCACTATTCCCAGTACACAGCCTATCAGTGTGAAATCTGCTACATGGAGCCCAAGAAACTCCAGCAAGTCACAAGTTTACACATCCACGACTTTGAAAATGGGTCAGACTGAAAATCAACAAAATCTAACAATGAACATGTGTCTCATGTGTGAGTCAGATTTAGATTCAGAATACTTGATTCATCCCCAAGGGGTAATTCAGTTTCAGTTTCATCCCTGTCCAAGAAACATGAAAAGACAAACACATATAACATGGGAGGACAGGAGCGTAAGAAGAGGGGGAAAAGGCAGGTCTCAAACTATGCTTCTTTAGGGGTACAGTGTGAGATTAGGGGGGGGGGGGGGACTGGGGGCCAAAGGAGGAGTTGAAAAATGATCCCGTTCGTTTCATTCTGTACAGTTTAGCCCGTCGTCAGGTGACGTGAAATGATCTTGGATAGATTTGATTCAGAAACAAAGTTCCCAAGTGGTGGTGGTGGGGAACAGGAGGAGGAGGAGTGGGGCGGAGCATCATTCGACACAAACATCCTGGAGAATAGAAAGATGAACCGGCCTTGAACGGCTGGCACTCTGGGGTAGCGATGGGAACTCCGGCTCTTTTTAGAGAACTGGCTCTTTCGGCTCCCAAGTGGCTCTTTAAGATTTTTTGGTGCTTAAATTAATTTATTACCAACAATAATGTAAAATTATGCACAATATGAATTACTAATGTAAAAATACATGCACTTTATTAAATGTTTATTATATAAATACACCTTTTTCATACACTCTACAGAGTGATAAAAAATAAAATAAATTAGAAAAGCAAAAAGAAATGATCTTAACTAACTTTTAGCTTTTTACTACTAAACAAATTTAATGTAAAACAACATACAGAAGCTTACAATCACATAACAAAATATAAATTAAAATGTATAAAAGAAAATTAAAAAAAATCTGCATCCAGGTAAAAGTTTGGCATTGACAAAAACAAGGTGCCTCAGCTTTGAGGGATTGATCCTGGTGTAAAGTGATTTTGCTACGCGAGCAAGCAGGAAGTGATGTCAAGCATGCATGGAGTGCTCAGAAAGTGACGGTGCATGTTAATGCGTGAGTATGCCCGCTCACTAACCACGGGTTTTATGGGTTGTTGTTTTTACACGTGTAGATTTTGAAACTAATGTGAAACCATAGCCCCTCCCCCCCGCTCAGCGCAGACAGAGATGACACACCAATGACCAATCAAATGTGGCTTGAAGAAAAAAAAGAGAGAGAGAGAAACCAAGCAGGAGCCGGCACCCGTCTTCACGCCTTAGAGCAGGTTCATTCGCGACCGACACATCACTAGTCTGGGGAGCCAATGATGATAGGCCAGGCTGAGCACAATCTCTGTCAGCCATGGAGTCCAGGTCTCAAGCAGTATATCAAATTTGGTGGCCTTATCTCGAAAGCTGAGCTGTTAACTTCTCCAAGTTGGATTCCATCCTGCGTAAACGTTCAAAGGTAGCGTCCTGCTTACTTTGAGTTTGTTTCTCGCATGAGTGTTGAGAGCTCTGCTCCATCCCTCATTAATGACTGGCAGCCTTACCAAAGCAGCTGCCGTCGTTATATGAACTTTGCTATAGATAAAAAAACTGCCAGCTCCAATCAGCAGAATACTTGTTATCATTACGTAGACGTCTTCCACGTCCTTAACGGAAAAGATAAATCCTCCACTTGTCCCAGGAGTCCATCGTGTATCCAGCTGGAAACATTCCGGCGGGACAGGCGGGTTGACCGCTGCCCGTTCTCTTAGTCAAAAAAATTTGGTCAATTGCATTGTGAGACCAGCTGATTAATTCCATTTTTTTTTTTGATAGAGATGTAGAGAGAGTCTCCTATTAGAACAGCACAAGACGAAGCAGCAAGCAGGACAGAGGAGAGGGAGACAGCAGAGAAAAAAGTCTGCCTTTGTTTAGAGCAAGAAGCAATGTGTGTGTGTGTGTGTGTGTGTGTGTGTGTGTGTGTGAACTTATCCTTTAGTAACTTTGTAAGTTGATCATTTAAATCATAAGTACAAGTGGTGCTGTCAATGAAAAGTGCTGTAAATGTACAATTGTAGGAGAAGTGATCAGCCCTCTCAGTGCAGCAGATTCATACTATTCATACTATTAACACTGTTTATAATGTTCCCAGGTCGTCATGTCACTGAAGTAATGAAGCTTAGCAAAAAAGCGACTGATCACGGGCGACTTCAGCGACTACAGTTTTGAACGCGACTTCAACTTTGAGCTACTTCCAGTGACTCAAAACGTGCGACAAAGTCACTGGATTTGCACGAGTCGCGTCGCTTGAAGGGACATTTGAATGTAATCTAGTCGCCAGAGTCGCGTTTGGTGTGAACGCAGCTTCACCATAAATCAAAGCTTGAACACAAGAAAGAACAAAGACGGGATTGTGTATTTTTGTTGTCATTTTGTGCTGTTGTCATGACAACAGTACAAACTCTCAGAGTGATGATGTCTTTGTATCAATGAAGGTTTAACAGCAAAGGTTTAAATTGAGGCTGTGAGCACTTCTCATGACGTCAAAGCTAACATTTAATATCTCAATGCACTGCATTCCATTCATTAATAATCAGTCTTTGTGTAGTTTGGTGTTATTTTAAATGTTTTTTTGGTGTAGTTTGAAGTGTTTTGTGTGTTTTTTGTGTAGTTTGCTGTAGTTCTCTGTGTGGTTGGTGGTCTTTCTTTCTGCTAGTTCGAGGTCAACTCTCTGAGGTTTACGATGCTTCTGACATGAGAGCGACTCATGAGGAGGATTAGAGTTCATATCAAGTCAGTTTGGACAGTTT
Organism: Gouania willdenowi; assembly: GCF_900634775.1. Lineage (NCBI taxonomy): Eukaryota > Metazoa > Chordata > Actinopteri > Blenniiformes > Gobiesocidae > Gouania > Gouania willdenowi. The sequence goes on from NC_041049.1 coordinate 1,503,307, forward strand.
ATCAGATGTTTTACTGTTTTACACTCTTTCACTCACTTTACCACACACCGTTTTCAGGTGGTTTGTGTGTTTCTGTTGCTGTTTTCTGGTGGTTTGTGTGTTTCTCACACATTGCTCTGAAACACGCATCTGTTGTTCCTCTGGTTGTCACGGCGATGTAAACACCATAACAGAGTTATGGGTGCGTTTGTTTTCAGTGCCTATATCTCCCTGGCTCTAACGAGCGCCCCTTGCCCATGTGCTGTTATCAATGATGGATGGCGGCGTGCGCTGCATACTGATTGGACATTAAGGTCTGAGACCCCGAGGCTGGACGTGAAGTTTAGAGGCAGTTAGCGTAGACGAATGATGTGAAACTCAGTCTGTACGTACAGGCAGATCAGAGGGTTCATGGTTGTGGGACGTGTGGCGAGAATCAGAATCAGGATCACATTTACAAACAGGAGCATCACAAAAATAAAACCTTACTTTGTGAACTGGAATAAACAAATATCTACAGGTTTTGGGTTTGACACAGAATCTTGAGTTCCTCAATAAATAAAAAAAAACCTAAGAAAAAAATGAGTTTTTTTAATCACAAATTGTTACGAGAACTCTTATTTTTTACTAAAATCTTGAAAAAAATCCTGAAATTGCTCAAATATATACAATGTCAATTGTTTTGGAAAATTTAGAAAACAATGTTTAATTTTTCCAAATTCAGGAATAAAAGAATAAAATGTATATGACTGAATTATACAAAGAATATTTAATCTGTGAAAAATAAAAGGGAGGGAAAATAACCTTTTAATCACAAACAAAATGAAGTGAAACTTACTTGTTTTGTGTTTGGATCTCATCCATCCATCATCCATCTATACACACATACATGCATCCATCCTCCTGGAGGGGGGGAGGGTCCTACAGGAGGTGGTCTCTGCTCTGCAGGCTTTAAAGGATCTGGTTCCTCATCGACCCTCATCCTGATCCTCAGCCCGGATGATGGAGCCGCTGATCGGCCGCGCTCTGCCGCTGTGACCGTTACGCACGGGGCAGACACCTGCGTGCGTAACGGAGAGGGAGAGAGGAACCACACCATGCTGCTCCAGCTGCAGGACTCCTTCAACGGCACTGAGTCCAACTGCACCGGAACCGGCACCGGGAACCAGTCCGACCCGTTCGGGAGGAACGAGGAGGTTGCCAAGCTGGAGATCGCGGTCCTGAGTCTGACCTTCGTGGCCGCGGTGGTGGGCAACGTGAGCGTGCTGCTGGCCGTCGGGCGCACGCGCAGGAAGCCCGGCTCGCGCATGCACCTGTTCATGAAGCACCTGAGCCTGGCGGACCTGGTGGTGGCCCTGTTCCAGGTGCTGCCTCAGCTCTGCTGGGAGGTCACCTTCCGGTTCTATGGCCCGGACGCGCTGTGCCGCCTGGTCAAGCAGTTGCAGGTTCTCGGCATGTTCGCCTCCACCTACATGATGGTGATGATGACCGTGGACCGCTACGTGGCCGTGTGCCACCCGCTGCAGACGCTTCGTGCGTCCGCGCGCAGGAACGCGCTGATGATCGGCGGCACGTGGCTGGGCAGCGTGCTGCTGAGCGCGCCCCAGACCTTCATCTTCTCCCTCAGTGAGGTCCGCCCCGGGTCCCAGGTCTACGACTGTTGGGGTCACTTTGTGGAGCCGTGGGGTCTGCGGGCCTACGTCACGTGGATCACCGCAGGGATCTTCGTGCTGCCCGTGGCCGCGTTACTTTACTGCTACGGATACATCTGCCTCTGCCTCTGGAACAACCTGCGCCACAGGAGCCTGGAGGAGGGCAGCAGGGGCACCCTGGGCCCTAGGACCGGGGCCCTGGGCCGGAGCTCCGTGAGCAGCGTCAGCACCGTGTCTCGTGCCAAATTACGCACGGTGAAGATGACGCTGGTGATCGTAGTGGTTTATGTCCTGTGTTGGACTCCGTTCTTCACCGTCCAGATGTGGTCAGTGTGGGACACGAGCTTCATCTGGCACGGTCAGTCACACACACACACACACACACACACACACACACACACACACACACACACACACACACACACACACACACACGCACACACACACACACGCGCGCACACACACACACGCGCGCACACACACACACACACACACACACACACACACACACACACTCACACACACGCACACACGCGCACACACACACACACACACACACGCACACACACACACACACTCACACACGCACACACACACGCACACACACACACACGCAGACACAAATGTAAATAATAAATCTAAATGTTGAATTTAAGATTTTGTGTTACATTTGTCTTTTACATTTAGATTTATTTATCATGTTTTCATATTTTAACAATGATATTATAGAACATACTGTTTTACATGAATTTTATAAAATGAAAGAAAAATGAGCTAAATGTTCAAAATATGTGACCGGGTTTTTACATATCAGCAGATTCTTTTATTGTCTGTAACCAGTTTTCAACCACTGGACTAACATTTTAGTCATTTAACCATTTTTTAAATAGTTGTTTTTATCATTTTTGTCACAATAAGAGTCATCAACACTTTTTATCCTGACATAGTAAACGAAAGCAAAACTCCTCACATTTTCATAAAAAATGCTCATTAAGTTTTAGTCATCTAAATGTTTTAATTTGACAAATATTAATTAACACTATAAACACTAAGGATGTCCCGATCCGATCACGTGATCGGAAATCCTGCCTGATCACGTGGTTTCGGACTGATCGAAATCGGTCGTTATCTCCCGATCAGGACTCGGATATATACAGTAAGTATATTTATTATCATCATATGGTGGGCGGTATACCGGTTCATACCAGGTACCGGTAGATATTTTTGTTATGATATAGATTTTTAATATACCGCCGTACCGGTATATTGATTACACAACGTTCGGAACGCTACGCAAACATATGTTTAAGTCCGTGAAACTAAATGAGGAGATTAAACATTAAGAGTTCCTAAAAGTTCATTACTGGCCTTACTTTACAGCACTGTGGTACTTTTATTTGCTTATTTGTTAACATGTCTGTTGGGTATTTTAAGATGAGGCACTATTCATTTTATATTAGACATTTTTATTCAATATTATTTAATCTTGCACTAAAGTCTGAAGTGAATTTTTTTGAAATGTATTGCTTGATTGATCAAGCTACGTAACAGAAGTGTTCTGTTTAGGGTTGAATGTTAAATGTTTTTTTTACTCTTCTTTATCTTTTTAATGTATTATATATATTATATCGGATCAGGACTCTGTATCGGCCAATTCTCATAATCAAAGGACTCGGGGCCAAAAAAACCTGATCGGGACATTCTTAATAAACACCAACAATGCTATCATGTTGCTACAAACTTCACCAACTAAAACTTCGTATTCATAGACTAATATTTTTTGTAGATCATATTTTAGTCATTTTTCCTCCATGTGACTAAAACTAGACAAAGAATAGTTCCATGATTCCAATAAAATAAGCCTTTTCACTCTCTCTGAAACCTGACTTTCAGTTTTCACATGAGTTCAAAGGTCATGAGGGATAAACAAGTCTGACAGATGTAGATTATTTTTACCGTTTGAGAGTTGATTCCTTGAAATATTCTTTTGCGGAAACGTGATATCTGTCTCCAAGGTAGAAATGCCGAGTTAGCTGCTATAGCTAACGCTGCTAAAGCTAATGCTGCTAAAGCTAACGCTGCTAAAGCTAACGCTGCACACAAGCTGAAAATTCAGGGTTTTCCTGCTTTTCAACAGTGACCAATCAGCTGATCAGTTCTGTTTCCTAACACGACCTGTTTACTGTCCATCTTGTGCACTTCCTTCAGACTCTTCTAGTCTGAATATGTGTAATATTAATAATATAAACATTATTAAAACACTAACGATCTCTGGAATAACATTACAAACACTGTTAGGTTGGAAATATCAACAGAGTGGACGAGCTTGTTTACGTTTATATACCTCTGCTCTATGACCCCCCCAGGTTGCACATGCGCAGTTTCAGAGTGTGAAAAGGCTTATTAGCATTAGCATTAGCAGTGTTTTCTAAAAAAATCTCTGTTAGCATTAGCATAAAATTGGAATTCCTTTTTCTTTTTCAGAAAAAAACAATATTAACTTAGTTTTTAACATTAGCTTCAGCATTAGCGTTAGCAGTGTTTTCTAAAAAAAAAATCTGTTAGCATTAGCATAAAATTGGAATTCTTTTTTAAAAACTTTAACTTAGTTTTTAGCATTAGCTTCAGCATTAGCGTCAGCATTAGCGTTAGCAGTGTTTTCTAATAAAACTGCGGTGAGCATTCGCATATAATTTGTATTCATTGTAATTTTTGAATATTGTTAGCATTAGCTTAGTTTTTAGCATGTATTGTTTAAAATGGTAGTATTAGTTTCAGCATTAGCATTGAATTTTTATTGACTTTGCATTAGCCAGTGTTTTAAAATGGGAGGAAATTCATTTTGGTTTTCCATGCTCCTCCTTCCTGGAGGTTGGATGTATGACATGCTCTGCTCTGATTGGTCCTTCCTCAGACTCAGAGAATGCAGCGGTCAGCCTCTCCGCCCTATTGGCCAGTCTGAACAGCTGTTGTAACCCCTGGATCTACATGATCTTCAGCCGACAGCTGTCATTCTGTCGCCGCCGCCGTGCGCACAAATCCTCGCATCGCGACTCCGACAGCAGCGTGCGCAGAAACACGCTCATGTCCCGCCTCCAGGGAACCATGGAGCCAATCAGAGACCTGAACCCCAACTCCTTCCCTGAGCAGGTTGCATGTTCTCCTCCTGGATCGTGAGGCGTGGGAAAGTCTCGTTTACATTTGTCACGAAGTCTCTGTTTTCTGTGAAGATTCTGTGATGAATTTTGTGTATTTTTAACATTGTTTTTACATTTCACCGTTTTTTTTATCAAATCTAAAGGGAACAACAATATCTACACACTAGCTGTACATGTCTATTGTAGAGGTCGACCGATATATGGACTTTTTTCAAAATCGGCCATTTTTTTTTTTTTAGCACTTTAGAGTAGCCGTTAAAGGAAAAAAGAAAGTACTGTACATACAAAACATCCATTGGGATGTATGAATATACAACAACAAAAAAGTAATAATTAATAAAAGTATGTGCATGGGAAAGGTTTACAAATAAAAAGCTGATATAATAGTGCCTGATCAAATAACCGTATCCTATTATATTCTTAACAGGATGAGGATTTTTGTTTTACTTGGTTGTGTACGGGTCTAATTAAAGTTCAATAAATGGTAAGAGTTCTATTGGTGTATTTCATTTATTCATATATGAGTGTTTCAATTGTCTTTCATAATCAATACTGGCCAAAACATTTTTTTTTTAAAACGGTATCTGCATCGACCTATAAAAATCCCGTATCAGTCGACCTCTAGTTTATTGTTGTTCAAATGTCTGTTAAATGTGAAAGAAGTCACTTGGTTTATCCTTCAATGTTTGATTGTCAGCTTTAGGGAAAAAAAAATCGCATCCCATATCCAACTTTTAACTTATTTTTAGCAAAATGTTTGAACAAAAACACAATTGAAACAAAAGCAGATTATGAGAAATATTCAGTTTGTAGAAATAATATTACAAATAATCTATTAAAAGGTGATTAAATACGATACTTCAGGTTCCCAGGGACCTGATGGAGCCTGTGTGAGGCCGGTTCAGGTCTGCGGACCGTGTGTTTGCAGGTTCTCCTCCTCAATCAAAGCCCGTAGGCTGCAGAAAACATCCAAACTGAGTTTACAGCTACTTCCTGTCTGCGTGCTTACACAGGAAGTAGTTGATCTCATTACGGCGGCGGCTGACCGCTCTCCTGATGTGGAGAAGCTAATGAACGAAATGATGTGAAGAAGATAGAAGCACTCAGAGCTCACACAGGAAGCAGCCCCGCCCACTCCTCCAGACGCATTCATCCACACTTCCTGTCGTCCATCGTGGACTTCCTCCTTTGGTCTGAGACCAAACACTACTGGGCCTGAACAACATCAGGACCACTCACTGTTTTGTGTTTTATTGTTGTTTTGTGTTCGTTCAGAGTTTTTTATCGTGGTTTGGTGAACTTTTGTTCTCTGTGAGTTTCATGTATTTTATTCGTGGTTGTGTATTTTTGTAATTACTTGTGAGTTTTTGTTGACGTTTAATGTATTTTCGGGGTCAATTTGTGTGTTTTTTTTTGTGCATTTTTATCATTGTTTTGTAAACATTTGTTCTCTGTTTGTGGGTTTTTGTAATCGTTTCATGTTTTTCTTTCGGTCATTTGTGTGTTATTGTAGTCCTGTTGTGTCTTATGTCTAACTATCAGTTCAAACAGTTTAATCAGGCTGACAATATTAATGAATAAATGTGTCCATATTGTCCGATCACTTGTTCCTCTTACCTGTCTCCGCCCCTCAGCTTGTTCCTAAACACTGAAGTGCATCCTTTGTGTGTGATTGTGTGAATAAACTAGTTGAGACACAGTTTCTGTACGAAACAAACCTGATTCTTGTTCACAACTTCATTAAACGATGATCAAAGTAACCCTGAGAATAAACTTCAACCAGTCTGTGCAGCAGCTGTTTCCTATTTCCTCCACTTAGCGCTGAAGCTATCGTTTAGTCATTGGAGTGATGATTAGCACAGGTCAAAGGTCACAGCCTGGATCGGGCGTGGTCGTTTCCGTAGAGATTGTGCTGCAGGAAACTCAGAATCTTCCTCCAGGAATCCTCCTGAGCTTCTGAGTGAGGTTTGGTTTGTCCTCCCCACAGCATCACCACTACACACACACACACACACACACACACATAAAATGTTCTTGAATATTTATTTGTCAAAATACTTAAACATTTTTAAATATAAATCTGCTTCAAATAAAATGCAGGAAAAAAAAAATATTGGCACTTTATTACAGAAGAAAATGGATTAAATTATTTTGGGCAAATCAAGAATAAAGTCGAAATTAAAGTGAAAATTAAAAAAATAAAGTTGAAATATGTTTTCAGCTTCTGTAGATTTGACTTCATAAGCAAATCTGTGACTTTTATCACGTTATTGTATTTGAGTTCATTTTCAAAATTTCCACTTTAATCTTGATTTGCTCAAAATATTTTTTTTACATCAAAATTGGCCCTAATCTGATTCCCTGCTTGCACTAATCCTGGCTACTCTGTATTTGTAAAACACTTATAAATATATAAGAGCTTATATATAAATATATAAGATCATAATGAATATGATAAAAAAATTATTCTAGAAAAAAATGTCTGTTGGGTCGTCGGACATTTGTAACATAAAAATGGGGTAACCTCTGCCATAGCTGTTAATGGTTCAGATACCTTTCAAACTATTAAATAAAGATATTATTTTTTGACGAATTTGATCAAGCGTTAAATTGAGTTTTGCTGACTCACCTTTTTCCATGGTGCTGCCTCTGATGAAGTTTGTGGCTCTGAAGTGAGGAGTGAACGGAGGCTCGATCAGGTGACCAGCGTCAGGATAATCAGCTCTGGTCAGCAGGTGGTCTTTACCCACCGCACGCAGCGTCTCCATCACCTGAGGGTCAAAGGTCACGGCTCTAATGATTAAGCTCCAGATGTCTGACATCATAATAACATACAGTAGGTAACTTCAATGTTTCAGCTCTCACATCATCCACAGACTCCACTGCAGGCCAGTTCTGATCATCACAGCCACTGATGCACAACATGGGACATCTGAGTTTCTCCACCTGAAAACAACAGACAAATCAGGATGAATTGTACCTTTTCAGCTAAAAAACAAACACAAAATGACATAAAAATAATGAAACAAATCGGTCAGCATGGACTAGAGAATCAAAAATATTACTTTGACTTTTCTGGAGGAATCCTTTAACAAGGGCAGAATCATTTCTCTCCAGATCTCACAGTTGTTCTCATCATGCTTTACTGGAAACCTGGGATCAAACACAACCAGTAAAAACCAGTAACACCCAATAGGTGTGGACCCAAACGCAGATAGAGGAGGCGGAATGCAAGCATAGCGTTCTTGGAACCAGTTCATGTTTAATCCAAAACTAACCAAAATCCAAGACACAGGGAGGTACAGGGGTGGCGAGGGAGCAGAGGAAGGTCCAGGCAAAGTGCTCCTCAAAATCAGACTGAGAAGCAATGGTCTGGGTGTCTGCCGAGAGGAAGGCCAAACTTGGCGGAGAGAGCTGGTCGGGTGGTCTGCCGGGAGGTAGGCCGGACTTGACTGGGAAGCCCCTCTCAGGTGGGACGGAAAAGGAGAGCCTGAGCAGACCAGATGGGAACACCTCCAGCGGCCCAGACAAAAGGGGCTTTGTGATTGATTAGCTCCCTCATGTTTCCACCCAGGTGTGGCCAATTCCCAATCAGGGCTCCTCCATTATTTAGCTGTGTTTGCTGGATCATTGTGTATTGTCTACCCTCCTTGTGTCCTGCTGCAGTTGCTCCCTGTACCTTGTTGTGTCTTTTTGGATTTAAGTTAAGTTTTGGAATAAACATGGACTGGATCCACAAATGCTATGCCTGCATTCTGCCTCCATCGCTCTCTGTATTTGGGTCCAAAACTACATCATAATGTGACAAAACCAGTAACACCCAATAAAAACCAGTAAAAACCTTTAAAAACCAGTCAAACTTACCTGAATATGTCTCCAAAGGCGCCGACTATAGATGTCTGCTGAGAAAACACGTTGTTGGGGCTGACGCACACGATACATCGAGGCTGCATCACAACACATTATTGAGTACTGACTAGTTAGCATTAGCTTACAGAGTAGAACTGGAATCACTGTGAGACACCACAGGGGTGTTTTAAATCAACTGGTGATCATGTTAACTGGTGACTTTACCTCCACTACGCTGCTTTCTGTGGCCAGGTTTAAAGTCACGGCTGATCCCAGAGAAAGACCCAGGATTCCGACTCGGTCCGTCTTCACCTGAGGATGATCTTTGATCACGTTAAACGCCGTCTACACAAAAGTATCAGGAACTCATTCAGTAGCTTTTCAAGCAGAAATGTGTAGAAATCACATTTGAATCCTAACAGTTCAGTTTGGCTGAGGAAAAGGCAAAGTTGTCACATTCAAATATAGCAGATGGAACAAGAGATTCAGGTTAAAAACTCTCCCAAATCCTCAATGACGCTGTAATTTAAACATGTAGGGTACTTGGTTTACTTATGATTGTCCATTTGTCGCTAATCACAAATCTCACAAGATGTGGTGAAGATAAAAACCTGTCACACCTCAAAGTAACTGAACTCCTGATTGGCCGACGTCATCTCTCCAGGTTTGAAATATTCCAGAGCCAAACACACGTAGCCGTGAGACGCTAACAGAGCAGCTCGGTACTCCAACAGGCCGCCCCCTCCCCCCCACATGTCCAGGATCCCCGGGAACGGCCCAGGACCTGCAGGAGGTCAGAGGTCACGGTTACCACAACACAAGGTGACAGTGAAACTATATTAGAAATAACCAGGCAGGTATGTCAAAAAGATGAGTTTTACATCTTGCTTTAGATGCAACTTACAGTATTTTAAAATATATTTTTGAATTCATTGACCCTGAAAACCTGTAATGCACCACTGAGATCATGTTTCTATGTCAAATAGAACAAAGTTATGACAAAATATCTAAATTGGCGATACTGATGGCGGCCATCTTGGTTTTCTTGATTTTGGGTGGGAACTATTGGTTTGCCAGCGTGGATCCCATTAAAAATGGATTCAGCATACTAAAAAAAAAAAAACAAGGACAAATGTTCACGCTTTCTTCCAGAAATGAACATCTTAGCCTAAAAGCTAAAGCTAAAAGGTTTGTGAAAATCTTTAACACAGACTCCTCTCTGAACTTTAAAACTTGATATCTGAGTTTAGTTTCATGTTTGGGACACCAAAGGATCAGAAAGTTGCTCCAGAATTGGCCAAACACCAAGAAAAACTTTTATCCTACTCAGGGCTCGAGACTACGACCAAAATGTAAAAGTATATTTTCAATGTGTGCGAGTGAAAATTTTATCTGGTGCGAGTGCATATGGATGACCTTATTTTAGACGGAGCGGCTTCTCTCGCTCTCTCTCTCGCTCTGCGCTGCGGGTGAGGAGATGTGCACGCTCACACAACTTGGCTGCAGGTAATGCAACGATGAATGCGCAGCAAAACCTAAACACCAATGTGCTCCTTTGGAGTGCGCGCGGTCCGCAAACGGAGCCAGACATAACGAGTCATTCACTGAGTGCACGCTCACATTGAGAGCAGCAGTTAAAATGAAGAACGTGCTGAGCTCAGCGATAAAGCGTACACGCTCATCAGAATCATCATGGAGGGACCAGAACTGATGGACTATGATACCAGGACAGATGTTCAGCTGTGGTTCTCTCAGGGCAGGGGTCTGCAACCTATGGTTCTGGGGCCTAATGTAGCTCTTTGACTCTTATACAATGGCTCCCTACAACTTTAAAAAAAACTATTGAAATAATTCTTTTTTACAGAAGCTATTAATGATTAATGACAAATAAAATACCTGTAATACCTGTACCTGTAACCTAGCAACGACTTAGCCTTTAGCCTAGCGACACCAGCTTAACTGAAAATCCTCGGTTGAATGTTTTATGTTTCTTGTGAGACTCCATCCTAACATTAAAGTGTATCTGTAGTGAAAATGTGTATAATAAAGATGTGTTTAATGTATTACCAATAAACAAAATGTCTGCACCTTTTTATACAAAAAACACATTTAAAGGACTTTTAGATAGCTTTTATACTTTGGGACATAAATTATGGTGAGTCATCATTTTGGACAGGATATGACACACGTTGGATGATCAGCATGGCCTGTCGCTTTAAATAACCGGTGAATTGTGTGAGGTAGAGGCGTAACAGGAAGTATAGTTTTTCTGCAGCCGTGTGTAACTCCTCCCTCAGTGATAAAGGTTGTATGTTCGGAGAGGATTAAATCTCACCTTTCTCACCAACTTCCTGCACCCACTCAGCATCAGAATTAGCCTAACGGCCAGAGCTGTTGTTAGCAGCAGAAACGAGCCATGGCTGAGTAGTTAGGTGTTAGAAACTGTGATGAAAGCTGCGTGAAAGGATGTGTGTTCATTGATTGGAAGAGGACCAGCACCTGAACCAACAGGTAAGTTCTCCTGACAGAGTTCATCATTTAGACACAAGGAAATAAGAGGGAACAATGTGGTGGGGGTGTGGTTAGTGCCATGACACCCCCCCCCCCAGTATCCTCTGTAAGCAGAAACGTAGTAGTGCTCTGAACAAGTATGTTTACAAGTGGCATTCAACCACGTTATGTGAAGGAATTTTGGTGGACCACGTCTGGTTTTACACGTAACTTTGGCTTGGTGCCCATTAGCTTAGCCCATTAGCTTAGCCCACAGATCCCTCACATGCCACCGTAATGTGGTGTGAACGTAAACGTTTTAAGTGTGTATCCCGTACCGATAACTCTGTCTTAGTGTCGTTATTTGGCTCAGAGATGCAAAGGAAATGTTTTTGTGGGGTTTTTCTGTTGTTGTTATGACAACCGTTGGCTTTACACTCCACCTTTGTTCAAAAACTGTAGACCAACGGAACACTGTCATATCCTGTCCAAAATGGCAGCTCTAGTTTTTGTCCCAAGGTATAAAATTGTTCTAAAAAGTCCTTTTGGTGTGTTTTTTTTATAAAAAGGTGAAGATATTTTGCTTATTGGTAATACATTAAACACATTTTTACTAGGCCTATATACATTTTCACTACAGGTACACATTAAAAGTGCCGTAAACTTTCTGTGTCTGAAGAACCTAAGGTGTAACAAACGGTCCCGTAGTTGAACGAGGTTGTACCTGGAGGTATGAACAGCGTTCCTCTCACGGTGTTCTCCTGCAGGGGGAACCTCTGGACCCCCGGTGCCATGTGCCATCGCTCAGTGAGCACCGATGCCAGAGGAGTCTGATCTCTGTAGTCCTCATGTCCGCAGTACACTGAGATGGTCACCAACATGGGGGTCGTCACATCCTTCTTACGCAACCTGCGCACAAAGCTTAAGATTTTATGTTCTTCAAATCACATATAACAAATCACAATTCATAGCATAACCATTTGTGCATTTTTGTTTGTTGTTTTTTGTATTTGGGTCAATTTGTGAAGTTTGTTGTCAGTTTTTGAGTTTTGGTTGTCGTTTCATGTATTTTTTTTGTGGTTGTGTGTTTTTGTAGTCACGTGTATTTTTGTCATTGGTTTGTGACCATTTGTTCTCCGTTTGTGAGTTTCTGTTGTCGTTAAATGTATTATTTTGGGTCAATTTGTGTGTTTTTGGGGTCATGATTGTCATGATTTGGTGGCTCCTCCCTCCTGTGTCCTCTGTTTTCCCCTCCCTCTTGTTCCTGTCTGTCCTTGTTGGTGTGGAGTGGGGAGGAGTCGGCACTGCTGCTGGAGCTCGTTACTCACCTGCAGCTCATCACCACCAACATGCTCCAGTATATAACCTGGTCTTCTCCTCCACTCGACGCCAGATCGTCAGTTATCCTACGTGGTACCTTTGTTTTTTGGCTCAGTTCCTAGTGTTTGTACTTTCTGGCTCCTGAAGTTTCAGCCTTGGGTTTCACCTGCTAATACTTACCTCTGCGACTACCTTCATTTTTGGTCTCAATAAAGTCTGTTACATTTTTGACTTGACTGGTCTGATTGGGTGTTTGCTTGGCTCCGCAACAATGATGTGCATTGTGTTTCATTGGGCTGATATAATCAATGAATAAATGTGTTATTGTTCGATCACTTGTACTGTGTTGACTGATGCGGATGTTACCAGTAACAAATCACACTTCATAGCAAATGTACAGTACTTTTGTAGTGTTTTTGTGGGATGATCGATAATCATCAGCTGATGATGTAAACATGTCTAATTTTCTTATTGGTTGTGTCTGTTAAAGACCAGGCTGTGCTGTAGTGCTAACCTGGTACCTTAAAGCTGCAACAGCAGATTGTAGGAGGTTGAAAATGACAGGAGGTTTGTGGGTGGAGAGTCAGTTTGTTGACATGTTTGGGTGGATGAAGTTGTGAGTTGCAGCTGTTATTCATCTTACAGAGAAGGTGAAAATGTACCTGAGACCAGGACGGCTCCCAGGGATGGGACGCATGGAGCTCAGTAGACCCATGGGTTCTCTGCCCGTGTACGTGCCTCCAAAGCTCAGATCGTCCCACACTGAAAAAAACAACCAACAACATTTAGAACAAATGACAAAACAAAGCTTTAGCAGCTTAAATGATGATTATGTTTATTAATAAAGATCTTATAAATCGTTCTGTTGACATATTTCATCCATAATAATACAATATTCACTGTTAGCAGTAAAAACTATAACCACAAGTATAGGAAAAGCCACATTATAAATAACTTTAAATTTATATTTTCTGATAATGACGTTTTAGGGCATAAGTGTCAAACTCAAGGCTCGTGGGCCAAATCCTGCCCATTAGAACATCCAATTTGGCCCGCAGAATAAGAAGTAAATATGACAGAGAAAACGTGCATTTTTGTGTAAATTACCAAATTAGATGTAGATATCTCAGATTCACCAATTTATTGAAACTCTACAATATTTTTAGGGGCTCACATTTGTCCTTTGTTTACATCACATGAATGCAGTCATTTTTAATTTGAAACTGTGGAAAGAACTCTCAATTTTTCCACAGATCTTGCAATTTCTCACAAACAATTCCGCAAAATTCCTCTAATTTGCTCCAAAAATTGGTAACAAAATCAAGCTTTTTTTTTTTTTTTTTTTTAAATCAATTGAACTGATATTGAATACTAGGGCACAATGGTGTAAAAATTGTGTTTTTCCCCCACCAACAATCTGCAGCCTACTTGAAATCAAACTGGTCCGTATTTTGTCCCTGAACTAAAATGAACTTTACACCCGTTTTAGAGCTTCTTCTTACACCTTTTGCTCTAAATATTTTGAGAAAATCCCAGTTTTTGATGTTGTGACACATGACACCAACTAGTGGAACAAACTGGCACTACACGCGTAATACTGAAAATGAGAGAATATCATTTAAATGCATTTCTGAATTTAATGCTTTGTTTTTTGAATCTGTTGGGATGGATTTTACAGGTTACGTGAACAATAAGCCTTCTGCAAATTTGGTTTATCACTCGGAATTTAAAAAACTGTTTTTAGAGGTTCTTCCTAATCTTAAGGAACCAAATTGAACTACTACTGCCAGAAATGCTGCGTCGAGCAGTTTTCAGTTCTTTTAGAGATGTTTTCTTTGTGGTGAAGCAGGCGTGGACCCACCAGACAACTCCCCCTGGTGGTTGCTGACGTAGTGCCCATAAGCCTCCCAGTAGTCGTTGTCCTCAGACAGATGCAGAGAGCGGACGGTGAACGGACCTCCAGGAGGAAGGTTCTTCACCAGAACCGTAAACTTCTCGTCCACCAGGGCTCGACTGGGCTGGACGCAGAGGATGGGGGCGACGGACCGCTGCAGGGGCATGGTCGACGCCCTTCTGTAGAACACATTAAGAGAACATTACTGTGAAGGTTCTAAAGGTCAGAGAACTTCAGTTGATCATTTTGGATCATTTTAACTCCTAGATTTGTCAGACTTGGGGGGGCGTGTCTGAAGATCCAAACCTCCTTCCAGAGGGGAGATTGAAACAGTTTGTGACCGGGGAGGGAGGGGTCGGCCACAATCTTGATTTATTCAATAAAGATTGATTGAATAAATAAAGATTGATTGAATCTTACCCGGAACACCTCAGAATCCTGGAGAGACATACACAACATACGCAATGTACGCAACGTACGCAACATGAGCAATTACCGCAACATACACAATACACGCAACATACGCAACATATACGCGACATATGCAACATAAGAAAAATATGCGACATACACGACATGCAATATACGCAATACACGCGACACACGCAATATACGCAACATAATGCAACATACGTGACATACGCAACATATGGCGTCAGATTTTCCGTGATCGTGGAAAACGAACAAAAAAAACCAAAAACAAATTCAGTTCCTCAAACAGAAAACATTTATTAGAATATAATTATTTTATTGTTTTTAAAACAAAATCAACAAAAATTGCCTGAAAATGTCAGACTTTTAAAGGCAATCAGTCTTCATAAACCAATGGTCGGAGAGTTATTACGCTGTGACATAATATGAGGGGTGCGTCACCTTCTGAAACAGAAATATCTCTATAGCTGCGTTTCCATTATCCTTGGAAATGTGCAAAATTTAACGAGCGCAATAAAATGTGGTAATGGAAACACCTGAATTTAGAATTCATTTTTGTGAAAAACTCTACAACCGGTGGACTAATGTTAGCAATTTTAGGGAATGGATGGATGTCAAATCTCACGCAAACTCTCGCGGGATTTCAGGGAGTTTAATAACGTCCGGTAACGACATTACTAAGGGAAAGACGATGAAACGAAAACAAAACGGAAAACAGAAGCCTGACGCAGAAACGAGTAAAGCAGCTGAAGAGCAGCGATGGAGTCGAGCCCTGCGCTTTAGTCATCAATTAATTCTCCATTTTTTAATCGATTAATCATACCTGAGAAATTACACGTCTTGCACTCTTTATGCTTCAACAACTATTAGATTTATAAGACACAAAAACAGTGGGAGCTTTTTTTTATTGCACAAAACAAACCAATAGGTGTGACTTTAAGAAACAGCATTTCCTAAATAAACACAACCAGTGATAATTAAAGAAAAAAAAAAACGTTTTTCTTTCACTTCAACAATAGAAAAATAAAACACAACAAATTGAATGTGACAAAAAACACAAAATGACCCCAAAATACACAAAATGACCCCAAAACACACAAAACAACTACAATAAAACACAAAATGACCAAATGAAAAAAAAAATACAAAATGACAATGACTCTCAACAAAACCATAAAACAAGACACACAAAATGAAATTATTATTATTTATGTATTTTTTTAATTTAAAAAGAAAAATATACCCTCAATAAATCCAGTAAAAAAAAATTATTTATTTTATTTATTCGTTTATTTGATATGGACATAACAACTGCATTGGACAAACCAGATACATCGTTTTCAGTGTTATAGCAAAACTGCTAATTTGCAACACCTGTCATCAGAGATTTTAGATGCAGGCTAATATAATCCCATACTTATTTTATTGCTGATATCAGATATCAATATATGAACACAAAAAATGACTCCAGAAACACAAAGCACGTCATAAAAATGGTAAACGACAGCAAACCGAGACAAAATGATTCCAAAAACACACATTAGAACAACAAAAATACACAAAATGATAGAAAACACATACAACTAGTAAACTCCAAATACACCCTAAACAACTACAAGAAAACACAAAGTCACAGAAAAAGATACAAAATGACAAAAATAAAATGATTCGAAAAACACATAGAAAGCATCAGAAAAATAGTAAACACACATTACGACAATTAAAAGTAAAACTAGTGTAATAAAAACTGCAGTAAAAATAGACAAAATGAGAACAAAAAACATAAAATGACAGACAAATAAAGTTTTACTGCTTGATATGTTGTAACGTGAATGTTCAACCATGTAATAATTAAAAACATTTAAACTCACCTAATGAAGTTCAGACAGCGTGAGACGAGCATTACCTGATCCGCACACACACTACACACTACACACTACACACAAAACGTTTATTTTAATTTTATTTTGAATGTGGATTAGACTGTGGATTAGGCGAACACAAAAGCAAACCAGTCACAACACGAATGCAAACCCCGTTTGCATTCGTGTTGTGACCTGTTTGCATTTGTGTTCGTTTCTGTAAATGCATTCATCTGACACTTCCCAGCCACCGTATTAGACCAATCGTTCGCCGCACGCACACAGAAAATAGTTCCCAGAAGTCATTGGTGGGTTGAGCAATTTAAATCCATTGAATCTATTGATTCTAAGTGACATAACTGTAATTTTTAACTGTAATTACACACGAGAGAGGTGGAATGTCTGAGTCACACTTAAATAGTTCTCGGTCGTTACAGAGGCTGTGCTCAAAATGAACAGCAAAACATGCACATTTCTCTGCAAACACAGCATTATCAACGCTGATATTTTCACCACGTGTTTATAACCTATGATGGCACTGTTATGGCAATTATTATATTCATCATCATATCATCAAATGTGTGTTCATGTGTACAGTTTGTCATGTTTTAATACATGATGACTGCGTTACTCTTTACACTTTTGAACAGCTGAGTCATGTTAGATTAAACAGTACAGATCGTATTGTATCCATAGTGCAACTCACTGTGTCTGCTGAAGGCCAAAGTCAAACTCACATGCAGATATACATAGACACACACACTATCAAGGAGAGATAACAATGGCGCCCAACCTTCCTCATAATATACACATCTTCATCATCCTCCAACATCTCCACTGTTGGGAGCATCTGACTCCCTCCTTTTCTTTCTTTCATGGGACCTTTTCTCATATCTGTATAAAGCTTAAACTGTGAAACTGTTGGTCAGTCATGAATATCCTGAGCCTGACACAAGACCTTTTGAACCATCCTGCTTAGTACCTGGCCCTCTTTACTCCAAACAGGATGGGACACTTCTTCTTTTGTACTCTTTTTTATTTAGTTTATAATAAATCTTTTTTTATAAAATCATCAATGCTTCGACTGGACTCCATCATTCAACCAGAGCAATAAATCATGTCTCCAAATGAGGTCAACCGCAAATTTGCCGTGACAGCACCTTAGCTGTACATGACATGTTTGTGTGTAATTAATTTTTCCCACTGGGTTTTTCCTCAAAGGAGGGTCTGAGGACAGGATACATTTATTATTCATTTGCTTAAGTCCAGCGAACATTAGAGCAAACTTTATTTATCAATTTATCATATGCATGTCTGTAAATATGGATTATATTCATGGTTTCTTTTTTTAACATGTATCATATTGGAATATATTGGTAGATATTTGTATTATTATTATTATTATTATTATTATTATTATTATTAATAATAATCTTACTATATTTTCTACTTCTGTAATGTGTGTGTTTCTGATCCCTATTTTTAACAGCCTTTTACTTAATTATACACTTATTTATTGTTTATTCTTTCATTTGTCTTTGTTAACGTTTTTATTCTTTTATTTGTGATTTTTTTCTGTGGCTGTAACAAAGGCAATTTCCCCCTGGGATTAATAAAGGAATTCTGATTCTTATTATGATAATTAAATAGCTCCTATTCAACCATAATAAAATATATTCTGGTCAACTTTCTCACAGCCTTTTTTCTGGATATCACAAGCAAGTACGTACAGTAAGTGATTAAACAAATCAGATATGAATAACTGGAACACCAAATTTACAAAATATAAATTGTTAACACATAAGAATATCACAATCTCTGATACTGAACAAGAGTATCTCAAAACTTTAACACATAACAGAATTAAACCAGATAAATCACACACACACTATTTTACTTTGCACCCATAAATAAACCCCTTTATAACACTACAGAGTATGTACACCTCTTTTAACTGTTATGTTCTGTTGGGAGTTTAGTTATTCTGTGTCTTTGTTTATTTTAAGTCTGTCATGAGTCTGCTTAGTTAGTCATTGTTTACCTCCTTATTCACTCCCTGTTCCTTGATTTTGCCTGTTCCTGTTCATGTTTCAGCCTGCCCAGTTTTTCTACTCTCCACAGCTGCTCCTCATTCCCTCGTCAAGTCAGAGGAGGGTATATATACGCCCTCAGTTCAGTCAGTCGGGTGTGGGATCATTGTGTTTGTATGTTGTCTCGCCTCCTCGTGTCCTGCTGCGTTTTGTTCCTCGTTGGATTTAAGTTACTTTTGTTTGGTAAATAAACATGGACTTGTTCCAAGAACGCTATTCCTGCATCCTGCCTCCATCTTTCCCTGCATTTGGGTCCATACCCACAACTAACCGTGACATTGACATCCAACCTTCAAACACATATTCAATTAGTCGTAATTGACAACTCCACTTAAGCTCCTCCCACTATATGAATACATACTTCCAATGAGCACTGTACTAGTTTGTTGTAATTTTGTATTTTTTCCTTCTTATTATTTAAGGTTTTTATGTCGTTTGTATGTTTTTTTGATTAATTTTGTTTGTCATCACTAATGTGTTTTGTTCTCATTTTGTGTGTTTTTGATCTCATTTTGTATTTATTTACTATTATTTTGTAAGCTTGTATGTTTGTTGTCCTACTTCCGTGTTTTTGGAGTTACTTCTATGTGTTTTAAAGTCATTTTGTGCATTTTTGCTGTCATTTCTTATTTTGTGTTTTTATGTGATTTGTGTATTTTTTTAAGTCACTTTTATGTGTTTTTTTTTTGAGTCCTTTCGTGTATTCTTGGTGTCATTTTTGTATTTTTTTCACTCATATTTTGTATGTTTTTCATGGCATTTTGTATTTTTTAATAATTTTGTGTTTTTAGTCGGTTCCCTATTTGGATTCACATTGTGTGAGTTTTTGTAAACGAGATAAAAACGTGTTGTGGTGTTTTATTTCCTGTAACACCAAACCCACACAAACACGTCACATCTAAAGCAGGTTTTTAAAGATAAAAAAAAAATCTAAGGTTCAGAAACACAGCTTAGTTCTCAGTTTTTCTGTGGGAGCACCTGAACGTCTCATGCAGGTGAAAGAGTAAACAGGGACAGCCAGACTCTTTGCGCATGCGCGGTGAAACTACTTGGAAATCAAAGTTCGAGCGTTTCTCGAGTCTGAGCACGTGCACAGGCGTGTGCTCACTTCTATTGTTTGTTTATTTGTGTGAATGCGGAGTTCTAAAGTGCACGTTTCATGATGACGGTGACGGACGGATGTTGACGTCATCTCACACATCTGTGACGCGTTGGTTGGTTTAAACTCGTGGTGAGTTTTGTTTTTCAACCTTGTGGTCGTGACCCAATGTGGGGTTTCCTGGAATGTCCAGTAATTAATAAAAATAACTAATGGTGACTGATTAAAAATACATTTTTAAAATTTAAAATAACACAATCCTAACTGTATTTTATACTTTCTCTTTCTGTAATATAAATCTATGTAGAATAAAATGCAGTATAAATAATAACTGAGCTGGCACAACTTGTCACTAGTTTCAGTAGCAAAATATTATATTTATGTTGGTTTTGTCAAAGCACATTTATTTCCTCTAATATAACTAATATAATATCCTAATTACTGTATTTCCCAGACTAAGCGCTGCCTTTCCATAAAGTTTAGTATTTTGGCGTAAACCCACGGTGACGTGTCACAGGCCTGACTGGTGATTGGCTCAGTTTGGATTTAACCCTTTTTTCTTTCAAGGTTTTGGTTAAAAAAGGTGCCTGTCATCAATAGACTCAGCCAATCAGAGCGAGCCTGTGATAGCTCCTCCTACTTACTGCTCCATGTCTGCATATTAGTCCTTCAACCGCTTCTTATGCTACTAGCCACTAGCTACGCTAACTGACTGCTTCATCTCGAAACACTACTAAACGTGAGGGAGATTCTCTGGTTGGACGTAATTAAAGGTTTCATAAATAAAGTTTTGGGATCATATCACACATTTCTGTGGGATTTTTACTGTTAAATGGGAGGCTAAGGGTTAGCATTGTGGCTAACGTCACTCTTGTCACGTAATGTCGCATGATTTATACAATCCTGACTGTATATTAACAGTATTTAACATGTTTGGTACGATTTGAGGAAGTTTAACAAAGTGAATTTGGAACATTTTGAAACAGAAAATCGGAGGCCCTACTTAAAGTGATTTTGAACTTCACAACTTTATTGTTCAGTCGTGAAACAACAACAAGCAGAAACATTTCAACGCTATAACCAATGTTATTGTATTTGGCTATTGAAAAATGCCAAATACATTGTAATTGTAGGAGTTCTTATTATTATTCCTCTGCAACTCCTTTTTTGGAGCCAAAATGTCAAGGTCAAGGTCACGTCAAGTGTAAAAAATCAAAATGTTCCATATCTCATTGAATATTTATCATACAAGTTTCAGGCAAGTGGAGTATTTTTATTTAATTGGACAAAAGCTGTACGACCTAACAGTAAAAGGATCAGTAGGGGTCAAAGTTCATGACGTCACAAAAAATACTTTTGTCCCTGAGATACAGTGCTCAGACTTCACTCAAGGTCATATTTAAGGTCAAGGTCAGTCTTCTGTTTTTCCTGCATTATATAACAAATCCAGACACAGTTTGTCATTTTTGCAAATTTTCAACTGTCAAACACGTATTTTCACCTTAGGAATACAGGTCTTGCCGAGTAGTTATTGTTACTGCAGTGTGTGCGTGTGCGTGCGTGTTCCAGCTCCACGTGTCCATTCTCTCCGTATCCTCTAACTTTCCACTCTCTAGGAAGAAGTTTGTGTATCGAGCTTCCTGTTTGGACTTCCCTCCTCACAGCGGCTTCTTCTCATTGGCCAACAACAAAGGACACGCCCCTCTCATCAGGTGTGTGACGTGTGTGTATATTATGATGTGTGATGTGACTTGTGTGTATAATGTCATGTGTGTGTTCAGAGGTTTATTCCATAAAGCGTGTTATGTTCAAACTCTGAGTATGTTCAGGCTCAAATGAGACTCTGAGTATCTCATTCCAAAAAGCGAGGTATGTTCTCTGAGTATGTTACCATGGTAACATTGTCCGTGAACTAAACCTGGTCACTGACAGGTTTTATCAAAGAAACCCTGGGTTTCTACCTGGCTCCGCCCACCTGAACACCGTTTCTGAACACTTTAATAAACCTTAACACTTTTCTCTGAAACACATCAGTAACATCACACACCACAGACGTGTTCACATCATTACTAATGTTGTGTTGATTTACGTCTTTTTTTTTTTTTTTTTGTGCTAAAGGTAGTTTTCTTTCTAACATTGTAGATGTAGATCATTTAGTGAAAGTCACTGAGAGGTTGATCTACATTAAAACATCTACTGACGTCTGTAGTAAAGTTCACTGAATACAAATCTGTAGATAATATAAAGGAGGAGATGATCATTTAAATTAATCAACTTTTAAGGCTCGATTATTGTTTTATATTATTATACAGTTAAATCTGTAGATCATACATCTATGAAGATATGATGTCACAGTGAAGTGTGACACTGCTCTTGGAAGCGATGGGTCGTGGGTTCGCGTCCCGCTTCAGTGTTTTTTTATGACATTTTTTAGGACGTCGAGATGACTCTGGTGATAATATTACATTAAGAATCAATATAAATGATTAGATATGAAGCAGCAGTCACTGTGTTTATATCCAGTGTAACAGGAGGACTCTCTATGCTGACACGTCTCCTCAGACACATTTTATACATATTATTCACCACTCGTCACGTCACTGAAGCAATAAAGTGATGAAGTGACCAAAAAGTGTGACTAATTACAGGTGATTTAAGCCACTATAGTCACTGAAGACTGAACACACCTTTAGAACAGGATCATATTCATCAAACAACGGCTTATTTCACCATCAGGGTGAATAAATCACTATCTTCCGTTTGGTTGTCATGGCAGTTTGAGTATTCTTTGATCCATTGGTGATGGCTTTTTATCGCGCGTGCACGTAAGTAACCCAAGGTTTACATACTCAGGGTTGATTAACCCACTTCATACCAGCTGTAATGGAATCCGATATTCAGAGTTTCCCATCGCGGGGTTTGTTGACCCAGAGTTTATGGATAGACTCAGAGTTTGTTAACCCTCCTTTATGGAACACCCCTCTGGTTGCTGCATTACAAAGACTTCTGAGGGGGTGGAGCTTCACGTCTGACACATGGCGAGGAGGATCCTGACTGTGTGATGTTAGAGCAGTGGATTTTAATTATTTTTGCTGAGTCATGGTTCAAGTGTGAGGAATAAAAAAATACCACACACACATTACATTGTATGTTTGTGTGTGTTGCTGTGCCTGTTTGAAATGAACTGACGTATAAAAACATTTTCATGTTGCTACAGACTGTTCACACACACACACACACACACACACACACACACACACACACACACACACACACACACACACACACACACACACACACACACAACAAAGCAAATTAATGCTGAAGTTATTGTGTTGTTAAAAATGACACCAATATAAATAATTTCACAACTTTCTCCACCTTTAATGTGACCTAGAACCTGTTTAAGTGAAAAACAAACTGAAACATTTAAAAGAGAACGATGTTGCTAAAGTGACCCTCCTATAACTGGGGGCGGGGCTGTGTTCAGATTAAACCAATCACATTCAAACTCATGTTAAATGGAGTCAGCACACACCTGTCACCATTTAAAGTGTCTCTGATTAACCACAAATAAAGTTCAGATGTTTTAGAAGCTTTTCCTCACATTTTTGTAGCTACATCTTCTAGAACAATCCATGGTTCTCAGAGAACTTCTAAAGCATCAGAGGATCTCATTATTCAAAGATATCAGTCAGTGAAGGTACAAAACTATTAAATATAACATAGAACACAGTAAAGACAGTTGTCATCAAGTCGAGAAAATATGACAACAGTGACTTTATCAAGAACAGGACGTTCCAGTGGCCAATAGAGGGCGCCGCCCCAGACATAAAAAATAATCCAAATTAATGAATTAAAAAATACTACGAAACAAATTTATATCTGTATTTACAGAGAGAGAGAAGGAAAATTAATTAACAAATAAAAGCATAAACAATATGGGTTTTTATAATGTTTGTTTATTTAGTTCAAAATGATAATACTAAATATTACCAGTAATTCACAAAACGACAATAAAAACACCAAATAGGAGAAAAATATAGTGAATAATAAAAAGAACAACAAAATCTGCAAAATGACACCAAACACACACTAAGAGATTAAAATACTTATTACCAGCAACACACAAAACAACAACAGACACATTGTTACAAATTACATAAACATTTAAAATGACATAAGAAACAGACAGATGGAATAATTTAAATACTAACTACACAAAAACAAAATGAAACCAGAAACACACACACTTGTTTATGGGTTTAATAACAATAAATGTGGTTAGAAGCAGTTCTTTAAGTGCTTTTGTTCTTATTTGTTCAAAGCTACACAAAACCTGTTTTTGGTTTACATCTATTTTAGAGTCGTAGCCCCTCTGGAGAGAAATGCACCAGTGACCACTGGGACGTCCGTATAAAATTCATGACTACGAGAAGAAAAGTGGTTTTTAAGTATATGTGTGCGTTATCGTCGTGCCCCCCCGCACTAGCTGACGGGGCTACTCCGTCACAAGCAACATTGAAGGATCTGCAGAAAGTTTTGACAAGTACTGTCTGTGTAGAACATGTGACAACTATCTTCTCCTTCATATGTCTGGACCATGGGGTAGAATGGAAACCTAGTCTGACTTTACCTCGTACTGAGATCGATTATGAGCATGTGCACGACCGGAAAAGGAATTTCTACGAGTTCAGCTGTGCTGAATTTGAAAATTACATTTCAAAGCAATTCATTTGTATAAACAAATACTAAGTAGTACTTTTGCTTAACTAAATTTTAAGTGACATATGAATCATTGACTACTTATGGAAAAAAAAGTTTTTTATTGCACATCAAAGTTGGGTGAATTATTCTTAAATGTTTGTTTCTCTCTTCCAGCAGCTCATCAGGGCGATCTCTTTGTGATTACCATAAGTGTTAGTATATTCGCGCACAAGAAAACAACGTGCGGTTGATTTGACCAGGGATTTAAGCCACTATAGTCACTGAAGGTGAGTTCAATGTGAACACCTTTAGAACAGGCTCATATTCCTCAAACACCTGCTTATTTCACCATCAGGGTGAATAAATCACTCTCTTCTGGGTGGTTGCTATGGTAGTTCGTGTAATCACCGATCCATTGATGATGGCTTTTTATCGTGCGTGTACGTCAGTTACCTAAGGTTTACATACTCAGGGTTGATTGATCTACTTCATACCAGCTGTGATGAATCAGATACACAGAGTTTCCCATGGGGGGTATGTTGACCCAGTTTATGGATAAACTCAGAGTTTGTTAAACCTCCTTTATGGAATACACCTCAGGAGATGAGTTTGTACTTTATACACACACATAGACACACACACACACACACACACGTTGCAGTAACAATAACTATTCCCAAGGTGAAAAGGTAAATATGTATTTGTGAGTTGAAAATTAGCAAAAATGACAACCTGTATCTGGATTTGTTGACAAGTTATATAATGCAGGAAAAACAGAAGACTGACCTTGACCTTAAATATGACCTTGGGTGAAGTGTGAGCACTGTATCTCAATTTGTGGCCAAGTTATAGAGACAAAAGTATTTTTTTGTGACGTAAGCTAACGTCTGTGTATGTGTTCTCCAATGAAGCTACATATGTAATTTAAAGTGTGTTTGTGTTTTATTGTGTGTGTGTGTAGTAGTGAGACTCACCTGCTCTCAGTTCTGCTGCTGCACGTGAAGGTTGATGTGGACTCTGAACCTTCGTCTGAATAATCTGTGTGGAACTCCCACCGACTCAAAGACCAGGGAGTGTGTGTGTGTGTGTGTGTGATACACAACAGATACACAAAGTCCTCACAAACAGACAGGAAATGTACACAAAAAGACTGTATAAACAGTAATAAATGAAGAGGCTACACAGAAACACACAATTAAAACAGTTAAAAAAGGTCACAAAGACAGTTACAGACACGAGACAGAAAATAAGCACAAAAAGACAACACCACACTACAATACACACAAAGTGACGCACAACAACACAAAATAAATCACCTTTTACCTTTAAACGTGTCTTTGTGTTGTGTTTATGTGTGTTGTGTATCAAACATGTCTCTGATTGATTACAGAAAAAAGTCGCAGAGAATTTTATTTTATTTTAATTTTATGTGAAAAAAATATCACAAATTTCACAAATACTGCTGTAAATCTGGTCAAAAGTAACATAAAAAATTGACATACTTTTTTTTAAAGTTGGTTTGTTGTTAAATGTTGCTAAAAGTTTATTTTAGCATGTGCAACTTTACAATCAGCATCCCAGATATTATTAATAATTCTACCCTTTGCTTGTTTATTTTCTATTTATTGTTTCTGATGTGTGAGGTGACTTTTTTGTTTTGTTGCTGAAACAAACTTTATCAACAACAGTCCTATTTAATATTTAATCCTACTATTATAATCATTGTCTCGTTTGCATCCTTGTGTTTGATTATAAATGAGGACCTGTTTGAACTAATGGTTGAAATGTGGACAAAATGATTTGAAATAAAGAAAATATAACAATAATATAACATATATATACAGTTTGTTTTTATTCACACTGGATTTATAAAGAAACAAAATCCAATAATGTTGCTGCACTTCCCAGTTTGTACCACTAGAGGACAGAAGACACACACACACACACACAGTCCTCTCTGTTCTCCAGATAAACAAACACTGTATGCGATGATGATGATGTAATCCTTTAAAAATA
Organism: Gouania willdenowi; assembly: GCF_900634775.1. Taxonomy (NCBI): domain Eukaryota; kingdom Metazoa; phylum Chordata; class Actinopteri; order Blenniiformes; family Gobiesocidae; genus Gouania; species Gouania willdenowi. The sequence continues at coordinate 1,529,855 of NC_041049.1, forward strand.
AAAATGAAATTTTATAAACACAAAAACGTCAGTTTCATCTGCAATTTAAAAAGAATCAAAAACATTGACTAATAAAGACTAATAAAGAACACATATGTATGTATAACAGGTCACTGAACATTTTTTAATATTTTTTAATAATCTTTAGACATTTTACTTGACATAAAACAGAAGATTTAATCTTAAAAATGCAAAACTGCTTTCATTCCCATTCTGTGTGAAGCTTTATAAACCTGTAGCTGCTGCCACTTCTGGGTCCTGACCCACATGTTGAGAACCTTGTTTTATGTAGTCACGTGGATGCTTAATAATTGTGTGTGTGTGTGACTGTGTGTATCAAATATCACACACAGTTTGTTCCTTTTTTTCCTCTCGGACTCAGATGAACCCATTATCGGACAGAAGCTCCGCCTCCGACGGAAAAACCCGAGCGGATCCGAAGCAGGGCGGGCCGATGTGAGCGCTAGTTCGGTTCGGAACTGAGTAGTATCATAACCATCATCATCATCATCATCATCACTGTTTACCTGGACAGGTGAGAGTGTTGATCTGCGGACGTGTGAGAGGACAGGAGGATGGCGGCGCTGAGCAGCGCAGAACTTTGCGTCAAATACGCACTTTTCATCTTTAACTTCGTCTTCTGGGTGAGTGAGTGCACGAGCCTCCGGAAACTCACAGAAAATGGTTCAAAAATAAAATACAATCACTTCTCATTAATGTCTTTTATTCTGTGCATTTATTTAGACTTATTTATTAATTATCGCTGTTTGTTCATCACTTTTCAATACAAGTCTATATTTTTATTTCAATATAAAAATAATTTTAACAATGAGAATTGCTTCAAGAAAATGCGCTAATCACTTATGTATAAAACTATTGAGGTAGATTTGTGTTTTAATTATTTAATCAAAAATAATCTTTGTTAAAATGCAATTATTTGGTTTTCAAATATTTTATGGAACTTGAATACTTTTTTCTTTCTTTGAAAATATTTATTTTTAATTGAAGTAAACTATTTCATGGAAACGATTTTTTTTAAATGAATAATAAAGTATATAATACAAGTATAAAATAAACAAATATACCGCAATATAAAACATTTTGTACTTTAGTTTTTACAGTTTATGAAATACCGTCTTTATTTTATTTTCTTAATGTAATCATGTTGTCAAATGTATGAATAAAACATGTTATATATATATATATTAAACACAGACTTAAATATCAGGATAAGATCATTTACTAAAATTCTTTTTCATATGATCATTTATTTTTTCAAAACCAAATAATTACATTTAATCGTCATTTATAATGTGTTAAAAAAGTATTTTTTAAAGTTCTGTCTGTAAATAATTATTTCACTTTAATTTAAATAATAAATAAACTGACTTATTCAATTATATTTACATGATTAAACGTAAATTGCTTCCACCTGGAGGCTCTGAAGCCCCGCCCACTGCGGCCCCGCTGACTAATCAGGTGAGGGTGCAGGTGCGCGTGCGTCAGGTGAGTGACTTTAGGAAACAAAGCAGCAGCAGCAGCAGCAGCTTATCTTTATCTCTCAGTCATGGAAGGAATGAAGGTCATCAAATATCTGGTTTTCATCTTCAACTTCCTCATCTGGGTGCGTTTTTAATCTCAACTATTCATTTAAACCTGAGTTTTAAAGTGTTTGTTTTATTCTGATACAAAAATGTTAAATAAAGAAGTTTCTTTAGTGACATTTGGACTTTTGTAACTTTTAAAACAGGAAGAGATTTAACTTCAATCCTGACATGGTGTTACAGTTTATTTAGTGATGGTGTTATCCTGTTACTAGGTTCTGAACATTAAACAGTTGATGTTGCAGTTCGACTGGTGATCGTGTTATCATGTGACTGCTTTCTAAATGAGTTATAATGACAAATGTTACAAGTTAATTCGTACCCATGTCACGTGTTTAGGACACAGCGCACTTAACTAACTGTTACAGTTTGACTCGTAAACGTGTTATCTTGTGACTTTCTTCGCCTGGCACATTAATAAGCGGTTGTATGAGTTGGGGATATGTTTCAACTGGTGATCATGTTATCTCGTGACATGCTGGCTGGTGTTAGTGGTTGTCATTTTGTGACTGCTTTTGAACAGCTGTCGTCTGAAGCGTAGCATAGAAAACTTCTGTGGGAATGAAAAATAAATGCAAATTTTAGTCATAACTTTATTTTACTTTGGTTAATGTGACACAATGTAATTTAATGACTGAACTCATTTAGGAAATGGAAATATTTTCTAAAAAGATTTATTGTTTTTATTCATCTTAATGTAACATTTAAATTAATCTAATTTCTAATGATGTCTAAAGTTTTACAAAGAGAAGTTTGAGATTTTTAATGAATAAATCCCTGCATCCCCTAAATCGGTGCTTTCACACCAAACGCGACTGAAACGACTCGATTACATTAAAATCAATGTAAATGACGCGACCTCAAGTGACACGACTTGTGTAATTTGAGCGACGAGGTCGAGCACGTTGAAAAATCTGAACTTTTTAATCGACTTCAAACAACAAATCATTCAGTCTGTATAGCGGAGGCTGTAGCCCCTCCCACTTCCCTCCAGCTGCAGCGGAGGCTGTACAACTTCCTCAATTTATCAGGGCAAAATTAAAGTAGTTAACTTTTTGAAAACGACAGTAACTACTGATCATAACACATTCTGAGTGAAGTCATCCTTTAATATCTCTGTAAATTGATCATTTTACCCATAAAAATGGAGAAGTGATCAACTCTTTCTCTCTACACACACACACACACACACACACGTCTCTAGAGTGATAAAGTGACCAAAAAGCACCACTATGTGCAAGCAACACATCAGGGGCGATGGAAGCGACTGCAGCGCTACAATCGCGTTCAGTGTGAACGCACTTCTAGAGCTGTTATGCTGTTATTATGGTTCCATTTCAATCGTTTCCTCTGAATCTGCTTCACTGGTCAATCACTGCTGGGCTGAATTTAAACAGATTAGGAAGATATTTTCTAACAATGAGACGAAACACAACCACACACGTTATATCACAAACATGTGATTGTATCTGATCAACATTCATGTTGGCATTAGAATAACGACCAATCAGAGCGCTGCACAGGGAACAACAAAGGCTTTGTGTGTGTGTGTGTTGGTTCACTGTGTTTCTGTGGACGTTGTGTGTTTTAGCTTTGTTGGTGTTTTGTGTATTGCCATCTTGTATATTTTGTTTTGAAATTTATTTATTCTTTTTTTGGATGTTTTTGTGGAACTTGTGTTTGTAGATATTCTGCACGTGTTGGTGTGTGTGTGTGTTTGGCATTTCAGTGTGTGTTTGGGAGTCATTTAGCTTGTTTGTAGATACTCTGCATGTATATAGTGTGTTTTAAAATAATTTGTTGTGGAAACTGTGTATTATGGTTGTTCACATTTTGTGTGTTTGTAGATATTGTGTGTTAGTGGACATTGTTGTTTTCTGTTTTTTTTTTTTTTTTTTTTTTTTTTTTGCAGAGATTCTGCATGTGTGGTATTTTGTAGACATTTGTGTGTGTTCTTGGGAGTCTTTTTGTGCATTTGTTTTGGAAACTGCACAACTTTATTTTTATCTATGGACCAATCGTGTGTCTGAAATAGTTTATTTATATATATATATATATATAAACCAAAATGAAGACCTCATGTGGTCTGTGCACACACACAGATGACACGCACAGGAAATGTACTCGAAGTGAACAAAAGCTGCTGTTTTTTTGTAATGTGTAAACAATAAATTAGGAAACTATTATCAAACAATAAAATGCTACAGCAGTGCAACAGATTCCATGTAGATGGAATATTTTCCCAATAATTTAATAGAAAAAGTATGATTGTGAACACTGGTTTTAGTATAAAATCCATTTTAAAGTTGGAAGTGTCTCTATTAGCAATGATGCTATGGAATGATCTCGTGTGAATCTGTTGGATTGTGGGCCAGGTGAAGCGGTAAACAGTATTTAGTTACTCTGTATTATAGCCTGACTCAGTACTGTGTAAGTGCTGACTCGGCGATGACATCACACCTTAACTAACCTGTTGTTCTTCATTCCCAAACCAACACCACCACACAGTCTGAGTTTGTTCAGTGTGTGTAAGGATAACTTTGATTATCTAAAGCTCTAGTTGCTAATGAGAATGAGTTGTCGTCACGGCCTAGAGCTCCTCCCCCGCCGCCATGTTGGCAGAAGTCCTGCGGCAAAACAGATTGTTTACATGTGTTTTTAACGCGGTAGTAGCGGAGGTATTGTTTTTGTATTATTGTAATTTGTGATGTAGTGTCTGTGGAGGGTGAGTGGGGATTATATAAGTGTCTGCTTCATCATCCCCTTTTTAAACAATGCACTTGTTTGTATGCCTGTAAGTTGTTTTGTGTTGTGTACAGGTTTGAAATAAATTCTTTACTTACTTACAGCTTGCATTCACATTTTTAAGTACCGTTGCCCATTGTGCCCAGATCTTTGTCCACTTTACAGCTCCAAGCAAAAGCAAATTACAACTAAATAGCTAAACATACACAGCTTTAGCCGACATTGAAACATGTTGGAAACGTTTATGTACATTGAACATCTCATTGCAATGTGGTGTTTACGAAACATGCAGTTAATTACTTTGTCATTTTGGTCAAGAAGTGTCTGCTAAATGCAATGTAATTACAACACACTGAAACACATATGTGAAGAAACTTACTTTTGCCAGTAAACACTGTTTTCACCAGCTGGAGGCTTGTAGATGACCAAGTCCTGGACTCAGCCGCAGCAGAAAGTCTCGGAACTTTCCAGAGACTTGTGGCTTTTGAACTCCTGCATTGTGTAGTAACTTACACCAAAAACTAGGTAATTTACGATGTCCATGTATGTGCAGGGAGGTAAAAGGTCCAGGTCTCTGTGCCATTCCGCTGCAGGTAGCTCGTTGTGAATGTCCACTAGCTTCTCCAAATACCTCTTTTTTGCGCTTGGTATCAGTTTGTCCCTGTAAGGTCCCTTTTCTTTCGCCTTCTCTTTTTGCATTGCTTTTCTTCTTTTTCCTTGTCGTATTCCTCTATGCAAAAAGTAAAGCTCTGGCGAATGCGTGAAATTCTGGGGGCGTCTACCACCATCATGGCTGACGGGCTCAGACCCCCCAAAACAACTCAACTCACCACGTGACTCCTCACTCTCAATAGCAACAGCAGAAATTGATGAGAACTGCTATGAATTTAAAAACCATTTGACGCTAAAGGACTGGACGTGAAACAATCTGTGCAGCATCTGTTTCATATTTTTTCCTAACATGTTTGTTTCTTTCCAGGTGAAGGAGAAGGAAAGTAAAGATGACTTGGTTTTTCTTCCTCTAAGACCAGCCCACATGTTTGGGTTAGCTTAGCGTGTAGTGATCAGTCTTGCATGTTTGGTTTAGCTTAGCATGTGGCTACCAGTCTCACATGTTTGGGTTAGTGTACCACGTAGCAGCTGGTCTTGTATATTTGGGTTAGCATAGCACGTAGCAGCCAGTTTCTCGTATGTTTGGGTTAGCTTAGTATGTAGCTATAAGTTCCACATTTTTGGGTTAGCTTAGCATGTAGCCACCAGTCCCACACGTTTGGGTTAGCTTAGCACGTAGCAGCACTGGCTGAGCAGGGTTACCGTGCAAAGGGGCGGGGCTATTATGAGCGCTTCATTGGTTCCACCCGCATTCAAAAATCCTTGTGGATTGTTTTCATCTCTTGGTAACAATTCGTTATCAATTCTGATCACTTCCTGTAGCTGGCTGGTACGGGGGTTCTGTCTGTTGGTCTGTGGCTGCGCTTTGACTCCAGGACTGAAGGACTGTTTGATGGACCGGACTCACCGTCAGTCTTCTTCACAGGTGAGAGAAGAGACACACACACACACAGAACAACAAAAACACACAAAATTGTTAGTGTGGACTAACGAGTGCTGCAGTGATGCACCAGAACAGTTCTGAGGTTCCAGTGGTGCATGTTTCTGGACTGCAGAGAACATGCCAACTCCCCTGGAGCCCCGCCCCTTTCCAAAGCCAGTAAACAATGTCGTTGGTGGGCTGAGTGTGAGCTACACACAGCCTCGTTCTTCACTGACGGACAGAGAAACCTTTGTTGGTGACGTTTGTTCTCGGACCGACTGTCACTGAAAGCAACATTCACTGGACTTAATGGAGGCTTTGAGGGACAGTGATGATGATGATGAGGAGGAAGGAGCGATTAGTGCACGTGCACCACCCACGACGTGCACTAACCAAAGGTCGACGCCTCCCTGAAATTCTCTAAATATCGTCTGAAATTTTCCAAACTTTGACAGTTTAATAAAGTTGTTTTTTTCTTTTTAAAGTTCAATCAGCATCGCGTGTGTGAGCGTGTGCTGAGTGAACGGCGTGATCTGATCATGTGCTCATCAAAGTTCCTGAAACAGTTTGTGTGTGGTGTGTGTTTACAGGTGTGTACATCCTGATCGCAGCTGGAGCTCTGATGATGGTAGTTGGATTCCTCGGATGCTGCGGCGCCATCAAAGAGTCGCCGTGCATGCTGGGATTGGTGAGTTTGAGGATCTCCTGTGATTCTCACGCTTTAAATAGAGTAAATCTGACCAGGATTTAACCTTTTAGGTTACGTGTCAGAGCAGTGGTTCTCAACCTTGGGATTAGGACCCCATTTAGGGTAGGGAGACAGTGGAACACACGTTTCAACTGTCAATTACCAGTGTTCTTCAGAGGCATTCAGGCATTTAATAATTATGCTAAGAACATTTTTTTTAATAACACCATTTATATGGAAGACCAAAATAACTTGCTGGAACTATATTTTACCTATTTTCATGCCATATTTTTGCTCCTTTAATGCATTTTGCTACATTACTCCCATTTCTGACACTTAATCACATTTCAATGACTTTTCTGCACATTTCCGGCACTTATAAATCATTTCCACTACTCTTCCAGTTAATGAGCTCCATTAAATATTTAGCATGTTTGATATGATTTCAGGAAGTTTAACATCCTGTAATTACATCTGATTGGAGAGAAAGAAAGAGGAAATCAGGGTGTTGTAGAAGTTGGCGGGGTTATGCTGAAATCATGATGAATTACGTCACTCCTTTTACAGGAAAAATAGCAAGAAATGTGATATTGTCCCTAAACATGTTGGTGAGGATTTAGTCATATTTCAGTCATGTTGAGATAACAGGAATGTCCAGAAGTGTAGGCGGAGGTCGTATTCTCCTTCTACTCTTAAACATGTTCATAAATGATTCCTTACCCCTTTAGCACCCAAAGAATATCTGTAAAAGTCAGGTTTTTCTATTAGCTCTGACTGCTAGCATAACATCTCTTCTTCACTGCAGAATAGTTGCATCCCAACTGAACACTGGGTTACCAGCGTCCTCTGCTGGTCCAAACTAATATCTGGTGGCTACAACTGAAGGATAACAAACATTCTCTAAACATTTCCCCAATAATATAATAAATCTTAACATTCACAACATTACTGAATTCAACTAAATTAAATAAACATATTTAAGAAAGAGTCGAGAAAGAAAAAAGTCACTGGTAAGAAAAATTCAGACCAAATAAGAAAAAAGTAGATTTTGAAGGGTTTTTTAATTATTCTCCAAAGAATTGAATATGTATTTTAAAAAAAACATTCATAGTCAATGTCACCATGAATCACAAATGTAAGATGATATCAATGTGCTTATGTTAGCGATATTATGAATATTAATGTGCATTGATTTAACTAAATATATAACCAGACAGTATTCTACAGAGGACTACTAACAGACCACGCCCCCATACTACTGCTATACTATAAGTTGGTACATTTTACACTGGAAAGAGATAAATTGATAATGATGCTCAATTCTTTGTCATCATTACCATGGATACAAGCACAAACTAGGTGAGAAAATGCATGATGCTAAGAAAAGTGCTACAATTACACTAATATAATGCACCATATAGCATCATTTTTGCAAATTTTTCCGGGGGGGGACATGCCCCCCTGATCCCCCTAAGTGTTGTGTCATCGGTGTACAGCGGCAGCAACTCGTCGCGAGTTTTAGCCTTCTACTTTTTTCTCCTTGACATTTCTGGATTATGAGCAAAATGAAACGTTATGTTAGCTACACCTGGTGGACATTTAGCCACATGTTTTACAGAAAAATAGTGTAAACATGACATTTATTGTAAAAAACAGGAGGATCTGACTGTGATGTCGTTTCCAGTTCTTCCTCTTCCTGCTCCTCATCTTCGCTGTGGAAGTAGCTGCTGGGATCTGGGGATTTTCACACAAGGATCAGGTAACACACACACACACACACACACACACACACACACGTAGTGACTGAAATAAAGCGGGATGTCAGAATGTGCACTGAGACGTGACGTTAACTTTATTCCGACTTATTAACTATGTTGTGTTTCCAGGTGATCGAGGACGTAACAGAGTTCTACAAACAAACTTACGCTAACTATAAGGACACGAAGCAGGAGGCTCTGAAGGAGACGCTGCGCCTCATCCACTTTGGAGTGAGAACCCCCACCCTCTTTTATTTTGAAATTTAACAGTAAAGTCTTATCCTAACACTGTTTGTTTTCTGAAGCTGAACTGCTGCGGTCCCACAGGAACCATCATCGACGCAGCCAAAGACATCTGCCCAAAACAGGAGGGGCTGGAGGCCCTCATCACCACGGTAGCCACCCTCAAAGGACACAGCTCTGTGCTTTGATACTAAAAGGTGTTTTATTTTCCAGAGTTGTCCGTCTGCCATCGATGAGATGTTCAACAACAGGCTGCACATCATCGGAGGAGTGGGGATAGGTATCGGAGTCATTATGGTGAGTTTAACACCAACATGGTTATCTTTACATGTTTGGTTAGCTTAGCTGCTTGCATATAGCATATATAAATTATTTTAAAGTGAGAGTGAGATGTGAAGTAATCAATCCAGTCTGGTGACCAGTGTGAAGCTTAGCTATAATGGTGGTGGCTGTGGACAGATGAAGGAGTGAGTAGTAAAACCTAAAGCAGGTATTTAGGATCAACGTGTCTAAAGTTAAGCCCAGTATGAGTTTTATCCCACAGTCTAAGGCCAGTGCATCGTAGACCAGTGCATGTGTAAGAACTGCTACTGCAAACCCAAGCACTGCCCCGGACCCAAAGATACAGCCAGGCTAACAAAAAGGGAGCCAGGGAGCACGACCGGGCATCCCCCCAGACGCCCCGAGATTCCAAGCCGAGTGGCAGCCCACCCCACCAGAGCGATGAGCCTTAGTTATTGTCAAAGTCAGGCCCCCTACCCCCCCAGGGTCCCAGCCAGACGGGTGTGGCGTACAGGGATTGTATATGCACATATATTTGCATGCGCACCACGGAAAATCAATTTTTGCAAAAAAAATTCAATTTTTTGTTTTCAAAGTGATGTTTATTTGGATTAGGTTACGTTACAATCTCAGTAGTACTAAGTACTTCTTGTCTCCTTTTTGCTTTTTTATTTCCTTGTTTCTTCTTTTTTCTTTTCAGTTTCTTTCTTTTTTTCACTCTTTAAATATTTCCCATTTATGGCTAAAGTAACATTACACTTAACTAAAGTCACTTTTTAAACGTTTACATTAAGTGGTAATGCTCCCCCTACTGGACAAATGCATTTAGCACAAGATAATTTTGTAACAAAATATTCAAGGTTCAAAACATTTAAACCAAAGTCTTTATTTTCTTGCTGGAATCAAGAATTTTCTGATTTATACAATTAATTTTTAAGTTTGATTAAAAAATCAGACTAGCTGTAAAATACTGAATGTTTAAATAATGTTGTACATCTTTTGTTTACATGTATTGTAACATTTGAAAAGCTTTGTTTTTTTTTTTCTGCAGATCTTTGGGATGATCTTCAGCATGATGCTCTGCTGTGCCATCAAGAGATCCAGAGACTTTGTGTAATGACATCCCTCCATCTTCGACTCCTAACATTTGAGTGATTAACGCTAACAAACGGCTGCTACGAAAAAAGAGTGCTTTTTTAAGTTTGATATGCGACGTGAATGAAATCCTGCTTTTCATCAAAGTATAAACATGAGGACATTCAAATCTGCTACTAAGTTATTGAACCCACTTCTGTTACGTCTAACGGGCTCTGCAGCTAAACGAATGTAACTGACATGTTTTATTTTGAAAGCTGCATGGTTACAAGCTTTGGTTTTTATAAAATTTTCTTTACATGTTTTATGCAACTGAAATGTATCTTTAAGATGCCGAACCAATAAATTAAAGATTACTAAAGATTTCTGTTATTTTTCCAATTAATATCTGTAGTTGGGGTTGGAATGACTTTGCAAAAGTAATGCTAATCTGGTAGCTAACGACCTGTGTTAGGCAATATAGGATGAAATGTTGCCCTTGATTGTCTTAAATTTGAAAGCTATGCATTATTGTCCTGTAATCTGTTTAGCAGGACTCGGTAAAAACTAATGCTAATCTGCTAGCTAAAGACCTACATACAAGTTGGTATGATCAATTCCTTGAACTTTATTGCCCTGCAGCTGGTTTAGCATGACTCAGCAAAAGAAAGCCTGTAGTTAAATATGCATAGCATGACTTGGCAGAAAGTCAAGCTAATTTGCTAGCTAGAGGCCTGCATACAACGATTACACAAGTTAGTATGTTCAATTTCTTAAAGCTATAAATTACTGCCCTGCAGCTGGTTTAGCATGACTCAGCAACGGTAATGCTAACATTCTAACCTGTTAGCTTGATAGAAATTCAATTCACGTTGATTCTGCTATAGAAAAGTCAACTAATAAAAAGTTAAATTACTCCCTGGTTGTTTTTGGAATTAACTCTAAAAACTTACTGAAAATTAAATTAATACATTGAAATATTTTAACAATTTATTAAAAAAAGAACAAAGATTTAATCCCATTTCTTTATTCAGTTACCAATAAAGGCTCAGACACTACTGTGTGTGTGTTATTGATCCCAGGTGAAATCGAACGACTCAAACTCTTTCTTGATTTCTTTGCAGTTTTTTTCCTCTTCTTCTTTGGTTTGTTTACATTCCCTCCAGTCGGCTCGAGTCGGAATGTTTAGCACGGCCTCACTGGCCAGAACTTCCCTGTAATACACACTTATTAGATACACACTTATAGCATTGTTCACAGTTTCAATCATAAAGTTATTAAAGTCGTTCTCAACTCACCGTCCAAACTGCAGAGGAAAGTGTTTACGAACGCGGTGAAAGAGTTTCTCGCCCGAGTCGAACTCTACGTAGAAGTACGGTGTCCCAGGAGGAGCAATCTGAGGAGAGGATACAACAGCCAGATTTTAACACAAAAACATCGTTATCAGATGCTTTTATCGCCAAATAATCTTATCGTTGAAGAATGTTGTTCAGCACTAACACACAAACACCTGCACTGTGTGTGTTGTACCTGTTTGAGGTCGGTGTGCTGAGGAATCTCCATCAGTTCAATCTGCTGCTCCTCAGCCTGAACCATGAAGGCTTCCTTTAGGTCCTCAGTGCAGCAGCGCTGAGACGGCACAGGAACCACCTGAGGAGGAGCAGTGCACACACACACTAGGGCTGTAAGGATACACTCAATTAACGATTCAATTCTAATCCCAATTTAAAGAAAATCAACCTCAAAACAAAAATTGTGATGCAATGATTTAACTCTTCAATTTGAATACAAAATTATCATATTTTGGAGGGAAAAAAACAGATTCTTATTCTTTTATTTATATTTTCTTCTTACAAACCGTTTGAACTCATGAACCAAAATAAACTGCACATTTCTTCATTCATCACCAAGTTAAACAAAAAGATATATTTTTAAAACCATATTAAACCCTATTGTTTAATCAGAGTATTGAAGCACATACTGATCTGTACTCATTCTAATACCATCTGTTTTACATTGATTTTTAGCTGATTTACAATGTCAGGGCAAAATTGTTAGTTATGTTTATTAACATATTTACTCATAGACCTTATTCTTTTTAAGGCTTTAAGTTGAGACTTTTCATTTCTGCTGTCTCATGTTTTCTGCTCTCTTCTCAAGGTCAGCTTCCCAAAACACTTCTTATCGCTCAGACACAGAGGCGTCACACATACACACTCAATACACATCCATTCATACACGCACACACCTCCAACACTCACGACAATCAGGAGATACCAGAGAACTGGTTGTTTTGACCTAAAGAAGAAACTGTCTCTTTTCACCCTCTTCTATCACCTCCACCCTGTCCTCTTTATCTCCTGGGGGGAGGAGGGAGGGGAACTGAGGGGGAATATACGTGATGAGTTAGAACTGTGGGCCACTCGATCATCGGACGTCCGCCCGGGGCGGTCACTAATTTTGTCCATCTTTGTACTCCTTTTTATTTAGTTTTATAATAAACCTTTTTTTTATAAAATCATCAATGCCTCGCCTGGACTCCATCATTCAACCAGAGCAATAAATCATGTCTCCAAATGAGGTCAACCACAAATTTGCCGTGACAACAATATATCCTTACATCCCGTGTGTGTGTGTGTGTGTGTGTGTGTGTGTGTGTACGTACCTGCAGCTGCAGATGTTGGCTCTTGTAGTTCCTCTCAAACATGACACAGCTGTCTCCTCTGCTGCTGTAGAAACATCTCAGAGCTTTCTTATATTTCTCCATCTCCTCCATCACTTCCTCACTCAGCTCCACCACTGACTGACTGTGACCAATAGGAAGCAGCAGCACGTGGTGGGGGGTGAGGCCACCTTTAGCCAGGGCCAGGTAGCACTGAACACACACGCGCTATGGTTAGCATTAGCGTTAGCACAGAGAGAGGAGGACGTGTGAAGTCAGAGACTCACGTGAGACCCGATGCTGAACACCAGCTGCTTCTCAACCTGAGGGCTCGCCAAGCAGAACCAGCAGGGCCCGGGGGGCGGAGCTAAGAGGACACACAGGATGCTGATTGGCCCAGAGGGCAGGACAATAACAAACCACTATACCACATGTGTCAAACTCATGGCCTGGGGGCCAAATCCGTGTAAATGAAACTCATACAATACTTGCAGGTGCTCACAATTTTCCCGGTGCTTATATGTCATGATTCTCATCATTTTTAATGTTAAACTGTTGAAAAAACTCAAAATTCTTACAAAATCCTTCTATTTCACATAATATTTCCCTTAATTAAATAATATTTGGTTACAAAATCTAGGAAATGTGTGTAGATCCTGTTGGATATTGTTGGTTTCTTACATATTTAATATTCTATGTATACGTAGAAGTATAAACTACGTCACAATGTTGAAATTACTTGTTTTCCCATAAAAATCTGTGGCCCACTAGAAATGCTCCGTATTTGGCCCCAGAACTAAAATGAGTTTGACACCCCTGCACTTTCCCAATGGTTCCCAACCTTTTTTTTCTAGAATTAGTTTGTGATCATGTTTGTAGACGTTTGTATATTAGAGAAAGTATAGAATACAGTTGTTTAAAATGATGTGTTGTGTTTTAATTATAAAATGGCTGATAAAATCTTGCCCACACGTGAAGAATGTTGTGATTCATTTTAGATGAAATGATTCTGTGGTGTTAAAGCAGAGGTTCGCCCCACTGAGCTGTTCATCAGCGACCCGATCCATCCAATCCGCAGAAACAGACTGGAAAAATTTTATATAAGAAGTTAATATTTACATTAATATATTTTTAATCAATAATTACTATTTATTTATTTTAATTTATTTATTTATTGGAGGATAAGCCCCTTGAGATGGAACATCTCGTTTTCGAGGGGGTCCTCAACTTACATAAAATGACAGATACAGCAGAGCAGACAATACAAAAATTCAATATTTCACAAATAATAAATACAACAAAATATAGATAAACACACACACATACACACCCACAGTATACATTTAACAGTTGATCAAAACAGTAAATATTTTATACAAAAATAAATAAGTAATAATAGTGATATCATTAATAGTAGCTATCTAATGATAGTAAAAACTTTCATTAGATTAAATAAATAAAAAGGTTTCGGTTACATAGCCTATAATCAAAGCTTTATATTTGAATGAAAATTTACCGACTACTTTTTTTGACTCTAGGGACGACAAGATATGGTTGATCAGCATGACGCAAACTGTATGACGATCTGAAAGGAATTATATATTGTTTTAAATAATCAGGAAAACTTAAATGAATACATTTAAATATAAATAATAGCCAGTGAAGCTGTCGTCTAGATGCCAGAGAGAATCATGACAAATGTTCATACATTTGTCAGTGGTGAGTTCTGAAGGGACAGTGGAGGATAAATCTACACAGACTATTGTAAGTGACATTAAGTGGTTGGAGAATCGTGGCAGTGGTGTTTTGATAAATAATATCACTGTAATCAATAATGGGAAGAATCAATTGTAAAATTATCCTTTTTCTAACTGAGTAACTAAAACAATTAACTGATTGATAAAGCAATTTTAAGCGATAAGAAATTTTGTTTGTAATAGTTTGTATATGAGTTTTAAATGACAGTGAGGAGTCTAGCCATAGACCAAGATATTTAAACTGATCAACTACTGGGACTGGTGACAAATCAGAAAAAGTAAGTTTAATCTCATTGGCTGAGACTGGGCGAACCCACTTCTGGAACAACATCAAATTTGATTTTGAGTTATTGAGTAATAGTTTATTAGATTGTAGCCAGGATTGAACTGCATTGAAGTCATGCTGAATAGAGTGATATAATACTAGATATTTCAGGCGACCCCACATAGTTTCACGACCCCAAGGTTGAAAAACTTGACATGATTCGACTGTCAACTGCCAGTCTTCCACAGAGGCGTCTGCAGACTGAAAAGATCAAAGTATATTTCCTGTAAAAATAGTCTGAATGAATGAAACCTTCACATATTATTTAAAAAAAAGCTGGCGTTAGTAACAAGCCACGCCCACTTACATTTTTTTAATGCTCACCGTGTTTTCGTGGCTGTTTGGGCTGAAAGTGTCGCTCTCCGTCTCCTCGTCGGTCTGACTCCGCCCTCTTCTTCCCACCGCGTTTATCGTTCAGGTCGAAGAAAAACTGAGCGGCCGGTTCCTACGCAGACGGGACAGTGAGGCGTTTAGGGTCGGCGTGGACACCGTGACATTAGAGTAGTCGTACCTCTGTGTCCGCGGCGTTGAACGACGTCTTGGACTCGTCTTTTCGTCTGTACGGGTTTTCTGTGACGTCCTGCGGCTGCTTCACCAGCTCCTGCACATCCAACGACTTCATCGGGACCACGTTGAACGCGTAAAGATACTGATTGAATGAAGAGAGAAATTCTGATTTACCAACACGCACCAACGCCTCACAAACACCTAAAATATACAGCAAAGTTTCCTGAACGCCTCGTACACAAAAACATTAGCAAACACTGCTTTTTACATGACTTTCCTAAACATCTCATATTGAGGCTTAAAGTAATTTGCTTTGTTCCCTGAACGCTTCACTTGCAGAAATGCATCAGATGCTGCTTTTTACAGAAGTCCCTTAAACACCTCATTGATGCCAAATTAGTTAGGTTTGAGTAAATGTTAAAAAATGATGGCAAACATTGCTTTTTACGGGAGTTTCATAAATGCCTCATACAGGCTAAAAGCTACAACTTGTCATTGTCCCCTGAACACCTCACGTACAGGAACTACTGCACTTTACATAAGTTCCTCAAACACCTCATTGAGGCTAAACTAGATGCCAGTGTTGTTCCCTGAACGCCTCACAGTCATCTACAATTTCTTAATTCATGATACGCAATTAAAATTTGAATACATCATTTGACCGATTGCTCCTGAACGCCTCACATGCAAACATAGATTAAATATCTTAAACTGATGCTCTTCGTTAAATAGAAATGTGCAGACAGTCCCTGAACGCATCGGTTTTTTTTTTGGATCTCGTCCTTCTTTATTCTGGTTTTGGATCTTTTGGAAAGTTTAGATCAGATTATCTAATCAGATTACAAACTAATCTGATTAAATGAGTGTTTTTGCTGTTGTTTTGTTACCTTCTTCTTGGCGGGGTTGTTGACGGTTGCCAGGGCGATGAAGCGGCTAACATGCTGAGCGTTTTCCTGCAGAACGACGTGGTTCCTGCCAACAGTGAGAACATTCAGCGTCAGAACGTTCAGCCTGAAGTTAAACGTTAAAGTGGGCGGGGCAGCTGAACGCAGTCTCACCTGTAGGGCAGCCTTTCATAGTGAACGCCCTCTAGTGCAGCGAAGTGGTATCGCGGCTTCAGCTGCTCGGCAAGCGCCGCCACCGAGCCGCTACCACAGAACTTAGTGTTAACATCCTGAGAAAGAAGCAGGAGTTAGTCATACAAGCTAACGTAGCGTTAGCGAGAAGTAGGAGGAGCCTTGTTATGGACCGGGTTGTTGCCATAGCGCCAAACGCCTCGAGGCCACTGTGACGTCAGCAAGATGTCGACGCCTCTGAACGTGGAGCTGCTGACCAGCGGCGTCACCAGCGCCGACAAATCTTTAGACGAGAAGCAGTGAGAAGGAGCCGGTTCCTGTTGCGCCTCCCGACCGCTAACGTACGCAATCTGTAGCCCCGACACTCCCGTGAACACGCCGCGACGACCTGCAGATGACACACGAAACACACACAACATGGAAATACACAAGATTGATCCCGTTTCTAAGAAAATGCATCAACCATGACAACAACACATAAAATAACACATATATATAAATGTAAACAACTAAAGGAAATATAAATGTAAACAACTAAAGGAAAGTAGAAACATAAACAACTAAATAAATATAAATGTAAACAACTAAAGGAAATACAAATGTAAACAACTACAGAGGTGTATTCCATAAAGGAGGGTTAAACTCTGAGTCTATCCATAAACTCTGGGTCAACATACCCAGCAATGGTAAACTCTGTGTATCTGATTCATTACAGCTGGTATGAAGTGGATCAATCAACCCTGAGTATGTAAACCTTGGGTTACTTATGTGCACGCGCGATAAAAAGCTATCATCAGTGGATCGGAGATTTACTCGAGCTGCCATGGCAACCACCCAGAAGAGAGTGATTTATTCACCCTGATGTGAAATAAGCCGGTGTTTGATGAATATGATCCTGTTCTAAAGGTGTGTTCAGTCTTCAGTGACTATAGTGGTTTAAATCACCTGTAATTAGTCACAGTTGTTGGTCACTTCATCACTTTATTGCTTCAGTGACGTGACGAGTGGTGAATAATATGTATAAAATGTCTCTGAGGAGACGTGTCAGCATCATAGGATGTCTACATAGAGAGTCCTCCTGTTACACTGGATGTAAAGACAGTGACTGCTGCTTCATATCACATCATTTATATTGATTTTTAATGTAATATTATCACCAGAGTCATCTCAACCTCCTAAAAAATGTCATAAAAAAACACTGAAGCGGGACGCAAACCCACGACCCATCGCTTCCAAGAGCAGCGTCACAGTTCACTGTGACATCATACCTTCAAAGATGTATGATCTATAGATTTAACTGTATAACAATATAAAACACTCGAGCCTATAAAATGTATTTATTTAAATGATCATCTCCTCCTTTATATTATCTACAGGTTTTTATTCAGTGAACTTTACTACAGACGTCAGTAGATGTTTTAATGTAGATCAACCTCTCAGTGACTTTCACTTAATGATCTACATCTACAATGTTAGAAAGAAAACTACCTTTAGCACAAAAAAAAAAACCATAAATCAACACAACATTAGTAATGATGTGAACACGTCTGTGGTGTGTGATGTTACTA
Source organism: Gouania willdenowi (assembly GCF_900634775.1). Lineage (NCBI taxonomy): Eukaryota > Metazoa > Chordata > Actinopteri > Blenniiformes > Gobiesocidae > Gouania > Gouania willdenowi. The sequence continues at coordinate 1,547,677 of NC_041049.1, forward strand.
ATGTGTTTGAGAGAAAAGTGTTAAGGTTTATTAAAGTGTTCAGAAATGGTGTTCAGGTGGGCGGAGCCAGGTAGAAACCCCGGGTTTCTTTGATAAAACCTGCCAGTGACCAGGTTTAGTTCACGGACAATGTTGCCATGGTAACATACTCAGAGAAGAACATACCTCGCTTTTTGGAATGAGATACTCAGAGTTTCCCTTATTTGAGCCTGAACATACTCAGTGTTTGAACAGAGCTTTATGGAATAAACCTCTGAAAACAGAAACGTAAACAACTAAAGAAAAATATAAACGTAATAAAAAAAAATAGAAATGTAAACAACTAAAGGAAATATAAAAGTAAATAACTACAGAAAATATAAATGTAAACAATTAAAGAAAATATAAACGTAAACAACTAAAGGAAATAAAAACGTAAACAACAACAAAAAATATAAATGTGACATTTGTTACCCTAAACATGTTGACGTTTGTTTACCTAAATGTGTGACGTTTGTTTACTCAAACATTTTTGTTTACCTAAACGCATGAAGTTTGTTTACCTAAATAGATGACGTTTGTTTACCTAAACATGTTTGTTGACCTAAATAGATGACGTTTGTTTGTCTAAACATGTTTGTTTACCTAAATAGATGATGTTTGTTTACCTAAACATGTTCGTTTACCTAAATAGATGACATTTGTTGACCTAACATGTTTGTTTACCTAAATAGATGACGTTTGTTTACCTAACATGTTTGTTTACCTAAATAGATGACGTTTGTTTACCTAAATAGATGACGTTTGTTTGTCTAAACATGTTTGTTTACCTAAATAGATGATGTTTGTTCACCTAAATAGATGATGTTTGTTCACCTAAACATGTTTGTTTACCTAAATAGATTATGTTTGTTTACCTAAATAGGTGACGTTTGTTTACCTAAATAGGTGACGTTTGTTTACCTAACATGTTTGTTTACCTAAATAGGTGAGGTTTGTTTACCTAAACATGTTTGTTTACCTATATAGATTATGTTTGTTTACCTAAATAGGTGAGGTTTGTTTACCTAACATGTTTGTTTACCTAAATAGGTGAGGTTTGTTTACCTAAATAGGTGAGGTTTGTTTACCTAAATAGGTGACGTTTGTTTACCTAACATGTTTGTTTACCTAAATAGATGATGTTTGTTTACCTAATTAGGTGAGGTTTGTTTACCTAAATAGGTGCTGTTTGTTTAAACATGTTTGCTTACCTAAATAGGTGAGGTTTGTTTACCTAAATAGGTGAGGTTTGTTTACCTAAATAGGTGATGTTCTCGGCGAGCTCGCAGCCGTCAGCGTTGGTAAAGTTCTTGGTGGTGTCGTGACTCGCTGCTCCAAGGATGTAGGTGTGGATCGGAGCTGAGGACAAAACATGACTTTGTAAATGCTGTAAAACTATCAGATATAGACATATATAGAAGGAGGGTAGAAATATATACAGTATATATAAAACTCACAATCAAGCAAAAGAAAGATTCAGGATTAAAAGTGTAGCGTAAACAGTTATAGTTGGTATAAAATGGTGAAACCAACACTGTTGCTGCAGAAAAAGCAGGAAGGAAGGAATTAAACAGGAAGTTAGCTTTAAACCAATCATGAGTGCTAGCTAACGCTAACAAATGCCCCCTTTGGTGACACTTTGTAATGAAAGGCAACCATTCTAACTTGTGAAGCGCTCACCTTTCTTAGCTCCTGTTTTGTACTGCTGCCACTCTGACTCCGCCTCTGTCGACGTGCCAAAGAACTCTCCCATGCAGAGCAGCAGCTACACAAACAACACAACAACGTTTTACAAGCACGCTAACGCTACGCGTGAGAGATGAAGTTTAGTCTCACGTCAAACTGTCCCGTCTTCTTCTGGATGTTCTGAACTCGACTGAACAAAGCGTTCAGTTTCCCCTCCACGTCTCCACACGCCAACCTGTGAACATGCACAGACGCACACGCCTCTTTAGTGTCGGCCAAGGGGTAAAGATCGTCACGGTGGACATAAACCATCTGCTATAGGGATATGTAGGTGGTGCAAGCGAGGAGGTGGCAGACTCTGCATCAGAAGGCGGTGGTGATAATTGTGAGTAAAGTGACAAAAAATGAGTAACAGGTGGCATAAAATTGTCCAAAAGTGGCAAAAACTTGGCAAGAAAAGTGACTAAAAAGGCCAAAAAATAAGAAACAGGTGGTATGTAACAGCAAAAAGTAGCTTAAATGGGCAAAAATTAGTGAAAAATGGCAAAATAGTGCAACAAAAGGATTTAGGGAGAAAAAAAACAAGTGGTATTGGGCAAAAGTGAGCTTATTTGGATGAAAAGTTGCAAAAAAACCCAAAAAAATGGTTAAAGAAAGCACAAAAACTGCATGAAAGTGTCAAAAAGAACTTGCAAAAATTGACAAAAAATAAGATATTTATTGGCAAAAGGTACGGTAGCTAAAATCTGAAAAAAGTGTCAAAAATGTTGAAAAGGGGCAAAAATGAACAATTTCCCCCTTTAATGGTTTTCTGGGGGAATAATAATGTAAATGAACAAATAAAGAGCCACATGTTGAGAATCACTAACTTAATAACAGCTTTTTCGTGACTTTAGTAAATGTTTGCTAATCTAATTTTGGGAGCATCAAAGCAGACAAAGCCTTGCCACCTTGAAACAAAGATAAAAACCCTGTTTGACTAAACGGATGTGCCGCAGATACCACAGCACACCTTCAGAGGTCTAGGGCTCGATGTTTTTTGGCTGATTTAGCAGCTAAAGCTCGACGTAAACACTTAAAACTTAAAACAGGTGCTCGTTGTGTTGTGGGGTGTGTACGTGTTCGTACAGAACAAACCGATTCCCTGTCACTAGTTAGAAACGGTTTAAATAAAGTTTGACAGAAAAACGTTGTCATCAAAAATATCTAAAGCTGTAAAAATAAGGTTTTAGAAGGTCAGACTCACACTCTGATTGGTTGGTCACTCATTACGTCTCACAAATGTTTCAAAATAAAAAGCTGAATGTCTCGCCGCGTGTCGGTGCGTCAAACCCTTCCGCCGGAAACAAGAAGCAGAACGTATTTTATCATATTTATCATCCTTCACACCACGGTTACACAAACATGTTATTTCTAAAAATACATTCATAAATTCAATAACAAATAAACCACGAGTGGCGACTAAAAACAAACAGAAAATATGTGTTTGAAAAAGGGACTAATTTTAGTACCTTTACGGATGTATTTTGGAAACGGACATCGGGGTTGCCAGATTTGGTTTTAATAATAACAGGAGTTTTACTGTACTGTAATATCCCAAAAAGATGTATTTGGTATTTTATTTACCAATAAGAATCATACAGTTTTATATAATCAGAACAACTGTTTTATCATAGAATAATACCATAGAAATAATAAACAAAAATCCCAAATAAAAGAGAACTGATGAAAAATGAATTTGAAAAATGTTTCAAATCTTGCAGCTAAACAAGTTAAATAGATTTAAAAAAAAATCTAAATATAGATGGTATAAATCATGAAATATATTAAATGGTTAGATTAAATTTGGACTGAACCCTCCAATAGTAAAAGTAATAATAAAAGTAATAATAATAATAATAATAATAAAGTAATAATTTATGCACAATTATTTAAAAAAAAAATCTCTATTTGGTATTTAATTTTCCAATAAAAATCATATAGTTTTATATAATCAGCTCTTAATAAGACCAGAGAAATAAAGAATTAAAAGTCCAAAATAAAAAAGCAGTGATGAATTAAAAAAAATAAAAAAATCTCCCAATAAGGAATACAAAAATTAACATAATCCTGCGGCAGCTGAAGAAGTTCAGTCTGTCAACAAAGATGATGGTGAACTTCTACAGCTCCATCATCCAGTCCATCCTCTGCTCCTCCATCACCATCTGGTACGCTGCAGCTACGGCCAAGGACAAGGCCAGACTGCAGCGTATCATCCACTCTGCAGAGAAGGTCATCGGCTGCAATCTGCCCTCCCTCCAGGACCTGAACCCCTCCAGGATTTTGAGGCGTGCAGGAAAGATTGTGGCTGACTCCTCCCACCCCGGTCATAAACTGTTTCAATCTCTCCCTTCTGGAAGGAGGTTTCGGTCCCTCAGGACCAGAACCTCCAGACACAAAAACAGCTTCTTTCCCTCTGCCACCATCCACATGAACACACCCCAAGTCACCCACTGAACCCCCCCCCCCCCCTCCCCCAACCTATTTATCCTTTATTCTCTATCTATCCTTTATTTATCCATCATCCTTTATATTTATCATTATTATTGTTGTTGCTGGGTTGTTCTTTGTTTTTTTTGTTTTTGTTTTTGTGCACCAACTACCAAGACAAATTCCTTGTACTGTCCTTAAAACTGTACATGGCCATTAAAAACATTTCTGATTCTAATCCAAACAGATAGATTTTACAAAATATAAATGTAGATAGGATAAAGGATTAAATAAATCAAATGAATATGAAACAAATACAAAGCTTTAAACAAATTATTTAATTAAAAAAATAATAAGTCATGCATAAATATATAAACAAAAACACACAAAACTTCCCGAAGCATGTTATGACACAAACTTTTGAAACAAATTTTATTTTTTTAATTTTTTATAAAAATATCCTGGAAAAAATGAGAATGCGGGTTATAAACGGATGAATAATAATAATAATAATAATAATAATAATAATAATAATTTCAACAGAGATGACGTCACTGCCCTGATTTTTTTCCGGATGTTTGTCGGACCTGGCGCCCCGGCGGCCTGCTGCTGGCTACGCTCATCCTGGCATTTCTCTCCATCCTGGTAACTGACAGTCCCCGGACCAAAAACAGGAAGTAAGTAGCCGAATTAAAACCTAAATCCACTTTCTGTTCGGGCTGAGAGCTGCTCAGAGCCGGGCTGGACGCCCTGGAGCCCAGAAAAGTGTTTTTACAGCCACAAAAAGGCCTCAAACCTTGTTTTCAAACGGCACGGACGCCATAAGCCGCAGCTTGTGTGCGAACATGGCGCCCCGGAGTTTGTCGTCTTTCATTTAGCATCTTAGCTTTAGAAGCTAACAGTTAGCATCGACTCTGAACTGCTGTAAACCAGCAAATACGCCATTTTTATGGTTTCTGTTTTCAACTCTATTATTTAATATCACAGGACTGGATGCAAATATTCATTCCACCGTTGATTTAACGCTGGATTACATATTTTTTTAATCGCCAAACTCCATTAAATAAATAACACTTTGAGACATTTATTATTTTTAATAAATACAATTACATGAATGGACTTTTCTCATAGCAATACATTCGTTTTTTAAATCTCATTCTTTCAATCGGCTTATGTTATTTGTTGTATAGATGTTAGTTTGAACAAAATGTAGAAAATAAACATCAGAAACATTCTAATGTAATAACAGGGGAGGGGGCGCTAGTGGGCTATTTTAACATTTTAAACTTTAGATTATTAGTTTTAATTATCTCTCTTATTGATCAGTTATCAGCCGATTAATCCTAAAGTAAAGAAAAATAAAATATTAACACATAAATTTGTACTTTTTTCAAAAATAAGTTTGGCATAAAGATGAAAATGATGCACAATCTTGTCTTTTCTCATTTTAATGATATAAAAGAATATTGTGGGTATAATCTTTTTCAAAATATATACATTTGTTTCGATTTTTCTCACCGATTTTTGTATTTGATTATTACACAGATATTACATATTAATTGAATAATAGCCATATCAAACATTTCTTTGTGTGTTTTGATTAAGATATTTCTTTTTGTTTCTGTTTACATTTAACAGTTTTTTTTTTTTTTTATAAAGAACTCTCAATTTTATTTCAAATTCCTGCAAGATTTCTATAATTATTTCACAAAATCTTTCTAAACTAAATAACAATTGGTTATGAAGTGTTATTAAAAATTCAGTATTATTCTTATGAATATAAATATACAACATACAAGAGAATACTCACATTAGAAAGGAAACAATGTGATATAAAGAAAAATCACTACAGTCACATATAAATATGAAAAAAAAAAATTTAAACAAACTGAAACAGAAATTTAACATTTACATAAAAATTAAATGTAACATTCACATGAAAATCTAAATATTCTTTTTAAAATTAACTAAAATAGAAATTACATTTGAAAGAAAATTGACATTTACATTAAAATGCAAAGTTAACATAAAAATATGAATAACAATTTATCAAATAAACTAAAACAGAAATTAAACATTTATATGAAAATGCAAGGATCACATAAAATATGAATAATTTTTAAAACTAACGCATTTACAATTAAAATGCAATGTTTAAATAATTATTTTTAAAAACTAACTAAAACATAGAAATTAAACTTTTACATTAAAATGCAACATTCACATAAAAATGTAAACAACTAAAAAACAAAACAAAATGTTTATAATGAAATGCAATGTTAACATAAAAATATAAATAACTATTTTTAAAATGGACTTAAACATAGATATCAAACATTAAAATGTAATTTTACATTGACTGAAAAGAATGTATACAAATAGAACATTTATATCAAATTCTAAATTATCATAAAGCATACAAATGTAACCTGTTTATAAAAATGAAAATATATATATTTTTAATTGTACTCAAAAATGTGCCTAATACTGCAACATTAATTCAAGTTCACATCTTAATTAATGAATGAATAATTATTCTATTATTATTGTTGTTCTGTAGTTTAGTTACAACATAAAGTTATTAAAACGTGCGCTGTACATTTAATTTTTCTCCAGAATGAGTTCAGTAGATGAGATGGACGACGTGAAGTCGCTGACGCTGACTCAGGACAGCGACGGTAGTCTCATCCTCCACTGTCCTCACAACGGTACGTTAACAAAACATCATTTTTAATCTTAACCTAACATCTCTAACTCTGACTTGTGTAAGTCTGGATAATGTGAGAAACGTTTGTTTCAGATGAAGATGAAGATCCTCCTCCTCCTCCTCAGAAGAAGCAGCGTCGCTCCTCAGACGAGCCTCAGGATGCTGACGGCGCTGAGTTTTCCGTGGTCACGTTTCCCTGTGAGAACGTTTGTGGGTCAAAGGTCATCTTCACTGACTCCATCACTCAGACTCTTCTTCTTCTTGTCCCTCAGTGTCGGACCAGGACCAGGAGGAGAGCTTCGAGGTCACCATGACGGCCACGGCCGGTGGCGACCTGTCCGAGGAAGGCGTGGCTCAGATTCAGGTCCCCATGAAGCTCCGCCCACTCTTGTACCTTCTCCTCTGTGTGATTCTAAACACTGACTGTGTTCCACAGATCCTTCAAGACGACGAAGATGTTCCGTCTACAAAGACTGAAGTATCGGCCGTTAGTCAGGCCTGGTTCACCACCAAGGAGGACAAGGACTCGCTCACCAACAAAGGTACAGGAGAACCTACGGGGGAGGGGGGAACCTACCTCAGAGTAGAACCTAAGGGGAGAACCTCAGGAGAGCCTTCCACGTTTTCCGCGTTTACGCACACATAAGTCAAAAATCATTTTCTGGTTTCTGTTAAAATTTTTGTAAGAACTAAAAATAAAAGCCTAATAAAAGGAATTATTGTAATTTTCCTGCTCTGACAGTTTTTTTCATATATATTCATAAACAAAAGTTCTACGCTAGCAAGTAAAAGTTCTACGCTAGCACGTACAATTTCTACGCTAGCAAGTAAAAGTTCTACCATAGGAAGTAAAAGTTCCACGCTAGCAAGTACAAGTTCTATGCTAGCAAGTAAAAGTTTCCCATTAGCAAGTCAAAGTTCTACACGGGTACGTTAAATTTGGTGGTTCATTAGTTCAGTTAAGTATTTTTTTTCCATTTTTACCTCGTACTCAGAGGAAAAGTTGAACTTTTCGTTAAAGGTACTTTTGAATTTTTAACCTAAAGGCGTTAAAACGTCAAACCCACGTTGTTCTCTTTCCTTTGTTTACAACATATTTAAATCAATCCCGTACCTCTACTGTGAAGGACGCACTGTTTCATCTTCTCCATCAGGTCATAAGTGGAAACAGGGCATGTGGTCTAAGGAGGAGATCGACATCCTGATGAGGAACATCGAGTGCTACGTGAAGGTACGTCTCTTCGTTTACGCCTTTCTCCAAAACAAATCCACATTTTTGACGCGCGGCGGCGGCCTTCCTCAGGGCCGCGGCATCGACGACCCTGCAGAGATCATTTTTGAGATGTCCAAAGAGGAGAGGAAGGACTTCTACCGCTCCGTGGCGTTGGGCCTGAACCGTCCACTCTTCGCCGTCTACAGGCGAGTTTTACGGATGTACGACAACCGAAACCACGTGGGAAAGTGAGTATCGGCACAGGGAGCTTCACTTCCTCGGGGGGAGGGTGCTTATTCTACTTCCTGTCTTTAAGGTACGCGCCCGAGGAGATCGAGAAGCTGAAGACGTGAGTACCACCAGCTTCCTGTCAGGTATGGACCAATCAGAGGAGACGCTTTGATGTTCTCGTGTGTTTAGGCTGAAGGAGAAGCACGGGAACGACTGGGCGACCATCGGAGCGGCGCTCGGACGCAGCGCATCGTCCGTCAAGGACCGCTGTCGCCTGATGAAAGACACTTGTAACACGGGTAACATTCTGCCCCTGATTGGCACTTCCTGTATGTTTTCATCAAATAGAGATGAGGGAATAACTTAATAAAGTTCTATGCTAGCAAGTGAAAATTTTATGTGGGCACGCTAAACTTTCACAAGCTCACACAAAACTTTAATTTGCTTGCGTAGAACCCTTAAGCTAGCAAGTAAAAGTTCTATGCTAGCAGGTAAAGGTTCTACGCTAGCAAGTAACAGTTCTACATAGCTAGCAAGTACAATGAAAGTTCTATGCTAGCAAGTAAAAGTTCTACGATAGCAAGTACAAGTTCTACGATAGCACGCAAAAGTTCTACGCTAGCTGGTAAAAGTTGTACACTAGTGGGTAATAGTTTAACACTGGCACGTTAAACTTTCAGGAACTCACACAGAACTTTAATTTGCTTGCGTAGATCCTGATTGGTCCTGGTATTTTTTTTTTGTAAGTTGTATGGTTATTGGTTGTTCTGATTTCAAGAGGAGTAAAAATGCAGGCTCCTGATTGGTTGATGTTGCCGTTATGTGAATGCATTCTTCTTTTAGTTTTAATGACTTTCTTTTTCCAGGGAAGTGGAGCGAGGACGAGGAGCGGCGATTGGCTGAGGTGGTGTACGAGATGGCACGTGTGACCCCGGGCTCGGCCGTTACCGGGGGCGTGTCCTGGGCAACGGTTGCCGAGCAGGTGCGAACACGCTCAGAGAAACAGTGTCGCTCCAAGTGGTTGAATTATCTGAACTGGAAACACAGCGGAGGGACGGAGTGGACGAGAGAGGACGACCTGGGCCTCGTGCACAGGTGGGTGTGTGTCACTGTGTGTGTGTGTGTTTGTATCAGTGTCTGTTACTGTGTGTGTGTTTGTAGGATCTCAGAGTTGGACGTGAACGATGAAAACGACATAAAGTGGGAGGAGCTTGGCGGTGGGTGGAGCAGCGTTCGGTCGCCTCAGTGGCTTCGATCCAAGTGGTGGAGCATCAAGAGACAAGTGGCCAATCACAAGAACATTCCCTTCAGTGGTACGCACCAGGACAGACTGTCCTCTAGAGCAAAGGTTGAGTCACTGGGAGGGGTCACCAGATGCCTTCAAGAAACTAAGAACATTTTCTGAACAATTTGAGCTCATTTTTGCTTATTTTTTCCCTTTTTTTGCAACTACACCAAACTCACCATATTTTAACCTATTTTCATCACTTTTTCTTGCCATATTTTTGCTCCTTTTAATGTATATTTGCTACATTTCTCCCATTTCTGACACTTCTACATCACATTTCAATGCCTTTTCTGCACATTTTTTCCACTTTCTAGACATGTTCAGCACTTATAAACCTTTTCCACCACTTTTCCACCTAATGTCGCATATGTTGATCCATTATTTTCACTTTTAACCTCTTTCACCATATTTCATCATTATTTTTGCCAATTTAACCACATTCAGTATTTGTCATGCCCATTATTTATGGATGGACCCCAAAAATCTCTCCTTTATTCCCCCTTATAGATGGTCCTGTCTCCACATGACTGTTCTTCAATGTTCATGTCTGTGTTCAACCACCTTCAGCTACAGTGGGGGTCCCCGGGTCGACCTTTATTTTGAAGGGTCGCGGCCTTAAAAGTTTCAGAACCCCTGTTCTAGACGGACAAAGTCAGATTCCAGACACGTGTGTGTGTGCGTGTGTGTGTGTCCTCAGTCCTCCTGAAGGGTCTCCAGGAGCTCATGGCGTCCTCTTCGTCCTCGTCCGGTCTGGGAAGTCCTTCATCCTCTGTACAAATCCGACTCACCCGATTGGACGAGATCAGTGGCGGAGGCCCCGCCTCCAGCTCGGTGGCGGCACTGCAGATTCCTGTTCAGATCACACACCTGGGTGAGACTGTGTGGGGACGCTTCCTCTGAATGTGTGTGTCTGTCTCACACACTTCCTGTGTGTGTGTTTCACGCACTTCCTGTTTGTGTGTGTTTCTGTTTCACGCACTTCCTGTTTGTGTGTGTTTCTGTCTCACGCACTTCCTGTTTGTGTGTGCATGTGCGTGCTGCCTCCTTCTGCCTCAGACTCGACGGCGAGCGGTGAGAGCGACGCCATTACGCTGAACAGTGGCAGTGCCCTGCAGACCTTTGAGATCCTCCCGGTGCAACACACTCACACACACACATGCACACAAAGTGAACACACACACACACACACACTAACAGTTGTTGTTATTGTTTACAGTCGTTCCACCTACAGCCCACGGGAACCCCGGGGACCTATTTCCTGCAGACGGCAGCCAATCACAGCCTTCCTCTCAGCTTGACCAATAACAGCACAGTAACCTTGACGACTGGCTCCTCCTCCTCCCCTCACGAACACATCATCCTGCACAACCTGACGGTGTGTAACCTCTGAGTGTGTTTACTTTGTGTCTTGTGTGTGTGTAAACAGTTTGTGTGTGTGTGTGTGTAACCCGTGTGTGTGTGTGTGTAACCTGTGTGCATGTGTGTACGTGTGTAACCAGTGTGTGTGTGTAACCAGTGTGTGTGTGTGTGTAACCAATGTGTGCGTGTGTGTGTGTAACCTGTGTGTGTGTGTGTGTGTTTAACCAGTGTGGATGTGTGTGTGTGTGTGTGTGTAACCTGTGTGTGTGTGTGTGTGTGTGTGTGAGTAACCAGTGTGGATGTGTGTGTGTGTGTAACCTGTGTGTGTGTATGTGCGTGTGTGTGTGTAACCAGTGTGGATGTGCGTGCGTGTAACTTGTGTGTGTGTGTGTGTAACCTGTGTGTGTGTTACATTGAGAAAAATGTGTGTATTTCCTCAGAGCGACGACGGCGTCATTATTCAAACTCTCACCTCTGACTCCACCTCCTCGGACCTCGGCCAATCACAGCTGGTGGTGGAGAGAGAGGGGCTGGGAGGGAGCGTTGTCACAGAAACCCAGCAGGAGCCAATCACAGAGAAGGTGAGCGGATGATGTAATTGATGTAAACAAAACAAAGGGGGGTTTAGAGCCTTGCTCAACATCTTGGATCGGGTGAGAATCGAACCGGCGACCCTCCAATCACAATCGCGCTTCCTTAACCACTAGGCCATTATCATTAGCATAGCATTAACATTAACCCAGCATTGGATTATCATTAGCCTAGCATTAGCATTAGCATACCTAGGAGGTAACGGTATATCCGGTGAAATCTTATGCAAGCATGGAGAGAACATGCAAACTCCACACAGAAAGGACCCAATGTGCTCAGTTTAGATAATATCAGGAAAAATGTAGAAATATGTTTACACATTTTTAGAAATATATTTATTGATATTGATCTTTCTTTTTTCTGATTTATATTTCTTTATTTTCATCACTGTATTTATTGCTGTTGTTTTAACCTGTGTGTGTGTGTGTGTGTGTGTGTGTGTGTGTGTGCGTGTGCGTGTGTGTGTGTGTGCGTGTGCGCGTGCGTGCGTGCGCTATGCTAGTATATCAGTGTGAGTGCGGCTGCACAGATGCCCCTCCCACACTCGGCGTATGTGCAAGCTTTAGTTTCAACTCAAACAGACACCGCGTCAGTGAGATATTTGCTACACGCACACGCACACACACACACACACACACACACAGAGAACTTAATTGATTTATTAGTGATAAGGTGTCATGAAGGCTGTCATTAAGTGCTGTTCACTAATTATGACACCTTTGGAGCTACATTTTTTATGTTAGGTTAACGAAGGACACTTAAAGACATTCTTAATGACACATTATTCATGCTAATGACAGGTGTTTTAAGGGCCATAAAGACACTATTTTGATAAATAGTAATATTTGTGTTTAAATATTAAGATTTTTCAGAATGATAACTTTATCATATTTCATGTTTTATATTAGTTTAAAATGCATAATTTAAGGATATGCTTGTTTTAAGCGTTTTATATTTGCTGACGGAGTTATGATGTCACTCCTAATTCTATACGGTGATTGGACGTAACTTACATCAATCAATATTTGTTTTAAGAAGAATGTGATGGAAGCAACAGTCTTTTGCTTCAGACATTGTAACTTTTTTTTAAAAGGTGAAAGTGAACATTGTTAAGGTTGTAATAGTTAAAGAATGGATGAACAGATAAAGGTCAAAGTTGAAGGTAAAAGAATGTTGAAAATGTGTGAGTTAAAAAAGCCAATACATAGTAGAAACATTTTACACATTTGACTTGTTGAAAAATGTGTCAGTAGTTAGTGATGAACAGAATAATCGTAATAATAACAATAATAATAGTAATAATAATAAGAAAGGATCTGTATAACATTAGTGATGAATCCATCCTGTGTTTCAGAGCCTGAACTCAGCATCTGTGGAGGCCACAGTGGTGCATTCTGGGATATCGTCAGGCAGTGCCGTGTTGATCGTTTCACCAAACATCAGCAACACATTAACAGGTATCACACACTTATGTACAGTATCATTTACACAACCTGAAAAATGCCATTTTAGACAAAAACACGAATGCTCAGTTTTTACTAATTTCCTGGTTTAACAAAACAAAAATCACTTTATATTTTTACATCAGCAAATTAAATTATGAAATATCAAATTTTCAGAAACTGTATAAAAATTGAGTCTTTCCTTTTGCTGAAGGCGGCTTCATATTTATATATTTGTTTGTGTTTATTCTTCACCTCCTCAGATCCGATCTTAGAAAACCAGGACGGCTCAGACTGACACACACGCACACACAGGTTTTTATTTCCCACTTTGTGACAGCAAGTGTTCTTACTAAGAATCACACGGAGACGCTTCGGTTTATTGCATCAAATCTTTAAAAAAAAAAAACAGAACATGGTTTGATTTGAAGCTTTAAACAGTCCTAACATGGAGATCACATGATTCATAGTTTTTAAAGATGATTTTACAGTTCATGGGCCTCGTTTATAAACGCTGCGTACGTACGTACTAAAGAAAGCGTACGCCACATATAAGCAAAGTTTGGGATTTATAAAAAGCAAACCTAGTGAGATAATGTTTCCACTTCCACAGCAGCTCTGACCCTGACGTACGCACACAATCATGAGAAACAGGAAACTCCGCCCCCAACAGAAGGATGAAATTAAAGACAGTTCTGTGAAATTGATACATTTGTGTGAAATAATCGAACACATTGAACATTTCATAACACATATCATATGTGAAGTATGTATTTGCCAAAAACGAAGGAGGAAAAAATGATACTGACGCCTGCAGGGAGTGAGTGACGTGCGCGCGCCTACAAATACATTTTTATATTAATATTAGTAATTAAAATCACATGATCATTGCACAAAACTGCTGATCATTTGGCTGCAACACCTGTAGCGGTTATAAAAAGGGACGCAGTCTAATGCGTAAAGACGCACAGTGGCTTATCAGGCACTGCTGGAGGACAAGGTGCACGGGAGACTCTGGAGGGGGAGGATCTACAGAGACTAGAGAGATCTATAGGCAGGACCAGGACCCCCCTCCCCCTCCCCCCATGAAGACGAGGCTGCACTGGGAGGAAGACGAGCTGCTGCATAGTTTAATTCCATGTTTCTGATACATATTATAGTTAATCTGTGTGTCCCCCACCTCCATTACACAGAGGGGCTCCCCAATCCCCACTGATCATCCAGCTTTTTGTTTGTGAGGCTGAGCTCCGCCCCTTTCTTCCACCTGTTGAACAGACGTTCTTCCTATGGAGAGTGATCCACATTTTCTCCTCTTTTGTGTGATCGTTTATTTTTCACCTGTTACAGTCTAACGAGGCAACGCAACGTAATGTGACGTTCTATCATTCCTAATGTTCACTGTGTCTCCACATTACGCTCTGATGGGTGTGTCCACCTCAACTATTAATACCTCCCCCTCACATTGAGTGAAATTTGTTTTCCCCCTCGGTTCACCGTCAAATTCGTATTAGTGAGTGAATATTCATTCAGGGTGTTTACCAGACCTTTAATAGGCACCGTATGGGCGGAGTGTGATAACTTTTGAGTTGATTATGATTTATAAACGTTAAAGGGCGTGGGGCGTTATAAATCATTAAAAAAAATAATTGTACGCCAGCTGAAGTGTGCTTACCTAAGCACACTTTTATAAATGAGGCCCTTGACCTGCAGAAATGATCGGAAAACATCAGTGTGTGTGTGTTTGTACACGTGTGTGTTTAGAGCAAAGACTGAAGAGATCTACACGTGTGTAACCTTAAGTCCAGTTCAAAGAAAGCCCCCCCCCCCCCCAAAAAAAAACAAAAACAATAATAAAGCTGAAATCTCTTTATGGATCTTATTTTTTTAATTATCTTACTTTTTAAAGCTTGGTTTTATAACCATGTGGTAAAATATGCACAGATTTTAATTTTTAATTAAACGATTGCATTATTTAATATTGAGACTCTAGCGCCTCTGTGTGGCTGCATGTTTAATAAACTTTAAGTTCAAAGCTAAAAGCGCGTTTTAAAGGAGGCGGTCCTTAAATGGCTCCAAACATTTGGTCCAATCAGAGTCCAGAGTTTGTCCTCTGCCGCTTTGGTCCATGGCGTGTGACTATGAGGGTTGTTGGTGGGCGTGGTCACGTTTTGCCGCTGCCCACGTTGTGGAAGTAGAGGTTGGCACACAAACACAGCAGCACGATGGACAGCAGCATGTAGTAGATCAGCTTCCTGAACTTTGGCTCCAGGTCGCCCTGTCGATACCAGAAGATCTGCAACACAACCACAGCGGTTAGCCACACGCTAACCACGCTAACGGGAAGAGCCGACCGCGTCGTCCTACCAGCACGAGGGCGGAGCCACAGATCAACAGAATGCAGATGGCGAAGAAGACGTTGAGCGGCCGAGGAGGAAGAGACGGAAACACGAAGGAGCTGATCAACGTCACCTACGAGCACGGACACCAGATTAAGCACAACACCCCCACACGGCTTCAAACTTTCACATCCAAATATTTAGAAAGACTTTTTTTTAAATTGGTTTGTAAGAATAATCGACTTTGTGAGAAATCTGCACTTAAAAATGATATAAAATAAAAAATATAAATTTTAATGAAAAAAATTAAAAAGTTTTGTTCAAAGTCAGAAATTCTGAAATTATAAATTTAAATAAGTGAATCATAGCATTAAAGATGTTATAAAATACTTTTATTTTGAAATAGGAGTCAGCACATTAATACCAAAGAGTGGGTTTTTACTCACCAGAACAACCAGAGCAGTTAATCCTCCCACCACGATGTTGATGATTCGATCCTGAACATAAAAATAAATCAAATAAAGGTCAATTTTTCACACTCACTGAAAAGGAAATAAAAAAGTTTCTGTCACTGTTTAAACTCTAACAATTGAGAGAATAATAAACATTTACAACAACTCTGTTTAATAAACTGTCTATAACAGGGGTATCAAACTCATTTAGGTCCGAGGGCCGGACCAGAAAAATCCAAGTTTTAGTTAAGAAAAAAAAAAAATCTTAAATGTTAAGCAATTGGTCAAAATTAACTTCAAAAACGCACAAACCCTTTGTTTTTTTCTGTTAATGCTCATTATTTAAAGGGGACATATCATGGTAAATCCACTTTTTTAGCCCTTAAATGCATTTTGTTGTATATTTAGATTATTTAGAAGTACAGAAAAGTTCAAATTAATCTCTTCAGGTGCTCCGTAGATATCTTTATTTTCTGTTTTGGTCATATTTTTCAATCTGTTTGGATTTTTCTATTCTCTATTACGTTTTTTGAACTATTACATCACAGTATTTGCAGCAGAACTGCCAAATTAGGACATCGACTCCAGGTCCAACACTTCGAGCAATCCGCCATTTTTATTTCTCACTTTTATTTTGTAGTCCAAGCTCCAGGATGCAGAAGTTACGAGAGGATAAGTCAAAATGTTGGGTTGTTGGATGTAGTAACCCACACGCTTCATTACACCGTCTCCCAGCATCAGAACCTTTTCAAAGTGTCTGGTTGAGTTTTATTTTTTATAGAAATGTACCACATCTGTGGATAAGGTCATTTTTGTGTGTGTGAAGCACTTCAATGATGACTGCTTCATCAACCTCCACCAGTATAAAGAAGGATTTACAGAAAGACTTTGTCTGATTGAGGGTTCAATTCCTTCTATCTTTGGAGACGATGAACAGAGCACTTCGGTAAGCTGTAAATAACGCTAAAAAGTGTGATGATAAGACGTCCCTGTCATTGTTTAGTTAGCATTAGCATTTGCACCGTCTTCATATGTTAGCGCTGTGTGTTCGTTTTAGATCCTTGATGATATGGCCTACGTGATTTAATTTAAGTCTAAAGTTTTCATTAGTCATTTCATTTTGATGTTTTTGTCTCTGAAAAGACTATTAAAATGCATTTCGTGTTGTTAGCTTGGCGCTAGTGTTAGCTCGGTGCTTGTGTTAGCTCACTTGTTAGTTTTCTGCAGGTTCATCATCTTCATTTTCATCTCGCTCCGCTGAGTCAGACTCTGGCTGGAACATGTAAGGCTGGATGGACAAGTCTAACGTTGTTGACATTTTGTAAATAACCTCTGAATAAAAAGTTTATGCGCCGCTACATAGCCGTATCTCTTCTATCAAACTACAAAAATGGCCGAGCAGGATGGAGTTGAACCTGGAGAGGAGGCGGGGTATGAAGTAATAATAATAATGCATCAGTTTTATATAGCGCTTTATCATAGACACTCAAAGTCGCTTTACAGAATTAAGGCATTCTTTCACTCCACACTTAGTGGTGGTAAACTACTATTGTACCACAGCTGCCCTGGGGCAGACTGACGGAAGCGAGGCTGCCATAGTGCGCCATCGGCCCCTCCGACCACCACCAACACTCACTCACACACTACATTCATACTAGGCAATGTAGGTGAAGTTCCTTGCCCAAGGGCACAATGACAGATACCATTGGGGTGACTGCCACCCCACTGTGGCACCTGGAGTTCTCAGTGGTCTCCCATCCAACTACTAACCAGGCCCAGACCTGCTTAGCTTCCGAGATCTAACGTGTCTCATTTGCATTTAAAGAGACAGCACCAAAACGAGTTGCTCTTAGAAGCACATCAGAAAAGGGGTGGAGCTATAATAATGAGGAATTCAGACCTAAGCAGTGCAGTTCTGCTTTATATAGACACAACTGTATGATTTATATCTAAAAAGGAAGGATTTAAAACCATGATATGTCCCCTTTAATGCTAACATGATATTTATTATAACGGTGATCCATAGCGCCCCCTACCCGTGCCGATGTCTCCCCAAACAGAGGCCTGTTGTCCAGGCCGCTGGTGCCGTACGTCCTGCTGCTGTAGTCCTCCATCGTCCCTCAGCAGCGCCACCTACTGGTAAACACGTGTAATAACGTCTGCTGCTGGTCATCCATGTTATTGTTGGAGGACAACGTCACTGTAGCCACAGGACGAGTCGTTCACACTGTGAACAACAAACGGTTTATTTTAGGATCCAAACCATGAATAAAGAGAAATTTAATTAAAACTGATCCCTGATTTTGGTTTATTTTTGTGTTTGTCGTTTACGTTAAAATAAATTCCCATTTTTAACAAATATAACTGTGAGACTTTTTAATTTTATGATTTTGTTAAGGTTTCATTTATTTAAACAACTGTTTTCAGGAAATAATTTGGTCCATCATCTGCCACTAGTCTTTTTTTGGAATGTCGACTGATCACTTTGATGTTTCCATGACAACTGCATAGTCAAGGTAACAAGTTCTTTTTGAAACCGTAACATACTGTTGAAAAAGAATGAACTTGCTGGAATTGCTTTTTAATGTTATTTATGTAGCATTTGCTGAGAATAAAAAGTAACCAACATATGTTGATTTCTTTTATTTGTTTATTTCGTAAAAAAAAAAAAAAAAAAACAGTTACTCAATACATATATATATATATAATTATTGTTTTAAGTGAATAACTGAAAATAAAAAGCATCCAAATGGAACCAATGTTTACATTACCGATAAAACCGGGTTTTACTCCAGTTTTAAGCCTGTGTCACCTGGTTTCATTTATTTATCCATTAATGCTGAAATACAGGACAAATTAAATGTGATTATCTGTAGATTAATGTACAAACATTGAGCTCATAACTATAGCAACTGTTTTCTGAGCTTTGATTAGCTGGATAATAAGGTATCCTTATTATCCAGCTAATCAAAGCTCAGAAAACAGTTTATAATGTTTGTCTAACAAAACCATTGAAACATAATATTTGAATATTTAAAGGTTAAAATGTGAATTAACTTCGGTAAACTAGTTAACTAAACTAGTTTCGGATGCTGAAGAACTACAAAGCTAAGCTAGCCATGCTAAATCCCATACATTCTAACGAGGGGAGGGCTAGCACAATGCTACAGATGCTAGGCTAAAGCTACAGGGCTAACCTGAATAAATTATAGGAAACTATCTCACTTTCAGCATATCTAAGCTAACGACAGGCAAGCATTACATTTAAACCGATGATTAAAGGCAACAGATGAAAAGTTTGTTATCGTCCATGTTTACTCGCCTTAAAGCTTCCGTCGTTAACGTGACTTCAGGGCTACCGGTAAACGGGTCACCGTTAAAGGCGCTCCGTTAAAGGCGAGGTTAGCTGCGGTTTAGCCGAGCGGAAAAGTAGAGACAGAGCCTGCCGAACTCTGTTTAAAAAATGTCAATTTAACAGCAGATTATAACGAAAAGATGCCATTTATTAACGTTTTATGGAAGAGAAACACGTTTAGAAAAACGAATTACTGATAATTACACAATATACACGTCTGGGTGGATTTATATACTTGGTGGATTATATATATATATATATATATATATATATATATATATATATATATATATATATATATATATATATATATATATATTGTTATGGATTCGTGAAGTGAAGCATTCCGACAAACTCAATTCCAAAAAGATGCAAAATGAGAAAAAGTTCTCAAATCACTCTTTAGTTCAATCTCTAATGATAAACCTTGAAAATGTAAAGCTTTGAAATTCAAGCTCTATAAAAGCTGTGTATTAAAAACCTTTTTTCAACAGTAATTATTAGTCCTAAACACAGACATGAAATAAAAACTAAAAGTATAACTTATTTGTTAGTCCCACAATGGGTCATTGTTATTTAAGCAGCAACAAAAATGCAGCAATAAAAATAGACCAAAAAAAATCCATTAAAAACAATCAGAAAGCTACATAAACAGATTAAATTGTGTATGACGTGTGAAATTTTACATTTATATTTTATAGTTTCAATTCTGGTCTTAATTTGTCTCATTTTATTTCATCTCAGATCAATGAATGTGGGTCAATGATGTCTAAGGATTTCACCGCATGATATTTCATAAAATGTTCATTATCGGGCAAGGTTTGCATGAAAATTATGATGGAAATAAAAATAGAAATACTTGTAAATCTTATACAGGACAAAGAAAGAAGATAAATTTGAAAAGATTAAGTGTAATTTTAAAGATTTTTTCAAAACGGTAGCACCACATAATATTTTGACACTTTGAATAACAGAATAAATGATAGAAGTTATTTGGTGAGTAACATATAAAAAAGATAAATGAATCAAAGCAAGCACATATATACTAAGTTACTAAGTATTTGGTATCTTCTTATGCATTTAAACCTTTTTTCAACTAAAAGAAATCCAGTTGCACAGAATATTATGGTGTTATTGATCCATAATGAGATACTATTGTATTTATTATTTCTTTTATTTTGTTTTGTCGTTTCTCAGTCTGCTTTAAAAGCCCGTAATATTTAATCTAATCTTATATAATATTTAACATTACCACACATAAATCTGCTTTCTTTATGTTCTGATCCACTTATTCCATTATGTATTTACCCTGATCTGCTCCTGCTGTGGTTGGACTCACCTGATGGTCTCCAGTGAAGGTGAAGACTCTGAATCTTCTCTGAATCTTCTCTGAAAATCTCCTATCGTCTTCCCAGCAGCTGTTGAATGTGAGTTTCTGTGCAGCTCCATTCATAATCTCAACCATCATGTCGGCATCACATGAGGCGAGTGTGACGCCTGCTCCACTAATCCTGCAACAACAAGGCCTCAGTGAAACTTTTCTCACCATCACAAGGCCCCACAATGTGCTGAGAGGCCTCCAACAGAAGACCACCTCATCCAACACACACATTTACATCCTGTCAGAGTGAAAAAAGGAATAAAACAAACTCTAAAGTGTCCAAACCTTTCAGGGATTTCCTCCACAGTCTGTGCAGTGGCTGTTTCATATTTAAACGTCTGTTTTTCATTTAATCTTTTTAGGTGAAGGAGAAACTTGACGATGCTTTTTCTGCTGTGAGGAGAATATTTGGTGTCATTTTGCACAGTTTTTTTATTTTATTTTTTTAATGCGTTTTAAAGTAATTTTTGTGTATTATCAGTCATTTTGTGTGTTTTGGTTGTCATTATGTGTTCTTTTGTTGTCATTTTGTGTGTTTTTGAATACGTAATTTCCCGATTTAGTTTTTAGGAGTTTTTAGAAGTAATGTTGTGTGTTCATGATAATTTTCAGTTTTTGTTGTCATTGTGTGTTTTTGAGTCATTTTCTGTTTGAGTTGTTTTGTGTTTTAGAAGCTTCATGTAATTTTTTTTGTTTTTGAGTAATATTTTGCTTCATTTTACTGTATATAGCTTCAATTTTTATATGAATTTTATTTGGTTCATATTGGCAGAAATATGGGGTAATATTCTCTATTTGTGGGGGGAAATTAAAAAATTAAATATATATATATATATATATATCTTTTAAATATCGTTAATAAATAAATATATTTAAATGTATTATCGGTTAAAGAAGTTCACACTAATCATTTTCGGGGGCGGAGTCATGAATCATAACTATGATAATAAAATATTATTTTTGTAAAACCCTGTTTTGGCGCGAGGAGGCGCTGTGAACCCGGAAGTGAACCGCGGAGTGATCTGAACTCGGAAGGCGGGACCGTCAAACTGACAACACCGGTGTTGTGAGGACGCTCGTCCTCCTCCGGTTCTCAGCGGTGTGAAAAAGTGAAAAGGGCCGAGGAAGATGAGCTCGTTCCCGGGTCGGATAAAGGAGTATCCCTCGGTGTCCGTGGACCGCTTCGACCGGGAGAACCTGCAATCCCGGGCCTACTTTCTGTCCCACTGCCACAAAGGTGAGTCCGCCATTGACATTAATCATCATTTCACTTATAATAATAATAATAATAATGTATTAGTATTACATGTTTATAGATCACATGAGAGGATTGAAAGCTCCTCAGCTCCGGAGGAAAGTCCTCAGCAGGTAAACACACAAAATAACACAACAACCACAACCACAACAACAACACGTGTTTGTTTGTTTGTTTCAGTCGGACTGTCAGACTTTATTGTTCCTTCGTCACCAAAGAGCTGCTGCTGAGTAACAACAAATACTCGTTCTGGCAGGATTACATCGTAAGAAACTACAACTACGGAAACACACGAAGGAAATAGTTTTGACTTTTTCTGACGTGTTTTTTTTTTTTTTGGTTTTTACAGTTCTGCGATTTATTGTAAAACTTATGCTAGAAAAAAAATTCTAATTTAATATCTTTTACCAATATCCAATGTTTTCCAACGCTTAATTAACAATATTAACCAATACTAATATTTACATAGACAACCTAGTTTTAAGACACATTATATTTCTATAGAATTAGAATTTTAAACCTACATTTATGGTAATAAATAAAATAGAATAATCAGTTGTTAATATTGGTCACCTGTAATTTGACTTTGATCTTAAAATTTAAAAGTAAAATTTCTAACTTTACCCTTAAAAAAAACAAGAGCTCTGACTTTGGCCTCAGAGAAAAAGTAAGAATTTGGGGGCAAAGTATATATATTATAAAATCAACAAATAAATTAAACATATTATGTATATGTATATATAGATAAAATAATTTAAAATTAAATAAATTCATAAATATAATCAATATTAAAAAATATTTAAATTTTTGAAAAAGTAATATTAGTTTAAATCTTAAAATTCTGAATTAACCTTAATCTCAAATTTCTGACATTAGAATACAGATGGAATAAAATGTAAAGTTTAGATTTGTAAATAATGTTTAAATTTTTCATTAAATTGTGTGTGTGTGTGTGTGTGTGTTTTTAGGTTCCCGTGGAGTTGGACAGTCCTACTCAGATTTCTTTGGTTGACGAGACGTCGGGCGAGGTTGAATTATTACTGATTTTCTGTCTTTAATTAATTGATTTCAATTCTCATTTCGACTAAAGGTGATGATGTGTTTGTGCGTCAGAAAGAAGACGTGGTGATAACTCTACTTTCTGCTGGTCACTGTCCAGGATCCGTCATGTGAGTCCTTTTGTTTCAACACTTTACGATGTTTAATGAGCAAACTAAATGCTTTTTAAATCTTCACTTTAAAAGGTTTTTTATTAAAAAAAATGTCTTATTTTAAATACTTTATCTTCATATTCTTTTTTTTTAATTTTTTTTTTTAAATGTGAAATAAATAGGTCACTGTCCATAGATCATGTGAGTCCTTCTGTCTGCTAAAATTTACAGGACGCTCAAAAAGCTAGCCTAAATATTTTGGAAATCTTCACTTTAAAATGTTTAAAAATGTCTTATTTTAAATCTTTTATTTCTATTTTTGTTGTACTTTATTTTTTTTTATTTTTTCATTTTATTTCTTTTCTTTTCTTTTTTCTTTCTTTTCTTTAATTTTTATGTCATTTAATTTTTTCTTTCTTTTTAAAATTTGAAATAAAAATATCTGTTACAAAAAAATTCACTATTTTGTCTTATTTTTAAGTTTCAAAAATAAATTGTAGTTCTTTTCAGCTTTTATTAATTATTAATAGTAACAAGGTCAGATTTTTTTTAGAAAAGTATTGTCTGATAATCAGATTAAAGAAATTCATATTGCAAAGAATATTTAAAATAAAAATTAACCTTTAATTGAAAAAAAAAATGTCTTGTCATGGTTTAAAATTTAAAAAAAGCAAATTTCACAGAAATAATAATTTATAATAAAAAAAAAAGTTTTGTTTTGAAACAATTATTATTTTTTTTTTTCAAATGCAGGTTTTTGTTTGAAGGCTCTCAGGGAAACGTTCTCTACACTGGAGACTTCAGACTGTCTGTGGGAGACGCCTCCAGGATGGAGTCGCTGCACTCTGGCAGCAGGTCATCATCCTATCTATGTTCATATAGATCTATTTTTACATTATTATTTACTGCGTCAATCTGACGTCTGTTTCAGGGTCAAAGACATTCACAGCGTTTATGTGGACTCCACCTTCTACGATCCCAGATTCTACCAGATACCTTCACGGGTATTTTATTCTGAAAGTCTGCTCACTATGGTTTAGGGCTAGACGATATATGGCCTAAAAATAAAATCTCAGATTTTCTCACAAAAAGTTAAATTAATGTTTTTTTCCTGATTTTTTCCCTCTACTTTTTAAAGAAAACAAGTTTTGATTTTATTTGATCAAACTTAAAGGCACACTGTGTAAATTCTGGCCACTAGGGGCGCTAGACCTGTAACTTTCACGTCAAGCACCTCTAGTGGCCACAAGCGCCGCTCACTGTCACAAAAAATCATCAGTCAGTCAGTCAGGCCGTCCTCCCTTGTCTTTAGATTGTGTACGCAGACAGTAATTGACCTGGAACTTCGGGATAAGGATTGGCTCTAAGGGCTGGGTCGGTCGGATTGGGGTGTGAAGCGGGGCTGGGCTCACACCGCGGCTGGAAGAGCAGCCGCCGCCGCCCTCCTCTCCCCACTCCGGGAAGCTCGACGCTCAGCCCTCCTCGCCGCGTCGGTGGCACTCCCCTCCTATTCCCTGGCCTCGCCACTGTTGTCGGCCCCCTAAGCGGGGGACGGGCGACCCGGCGTGCGGGCGGGTCGGCGGGCTAGCCTCCTCAGCAGCAGTTTTAAACTTTTTGTGAACAAGCGGGTAAATACTAGCAAAAGCCTTTTAGCCCAAATAGTATATGAGAGCCTGTGGTCACATGACTGCCATGAAGTGAGACGTTCTCCAGGTCACATGACCTGGCCAAAGACGGTCCGTCTCTACAAATTTACATAGTCAGTATTTCCAGAGGGAAGCCCCGCCCAGAGCATTGATACTGTCAGCGCTGTATATTGACCTGAGGAATCATTTATAATAACTCATATGAATCAACTCTTTATGTCAAAAAGTCCACGGTGTGCGTTTAATAAAATAAACCCCTATTTATCTTCTGGAATGAAAGTGTTAGCTTTTCTTTTGTGAAAAATACCAAACAACTTATAGTAATAATTTGTAATTTGAAAGGATGACATTGTTTAAACAATGTCAGTAATTGAGAATGTAATTGTAATTGCATTATAGGGGAGAAATAATAATTGTAATATTGATTTTAATTAGAAAAATGCCATTTGACATAAACGTAATTGAGTTGTAATTGAACATGAATAATTGAAGACGTGATTGAAAAATGTAATTGTAATTCCCAAACTGATTGATTGATTGTGATCAGGAGGTTTGTTTGGACGGGATCTCAGATCTGATCAGGACGTGGATCAATCAGAGTTCCAAACACACGGTGTGGCTGAACTGTAAGGCAGCGTATGGATACGAGTACCTGTTCATTAACCTGGGAGAGAGGTTCAACACACAGGTACACACACACACACACACACACACACACACACACACACACACACACGTCATCACTTCCTTTTCCTTTAGATCCACGTCAACAGTCTGGAGATGTTTAGGAAAATGCCGGAGATTTTAAACTTCGTAACGACCGATCGACGGACGCAGATTCACGCCTGTCGTCACCCCAAGGTGTGTATGTTTGTGTGTGTGTATAATGTGTGTGTGTGTGAGTAAAATCTAAAGTTTGTGTGTCTCAGGATGAGGAGTGTTACCATGGTAACCGGTTGCCATGTGGAAACACTGCGTCTCACAGGATTATCAGCATCAAACCATCAACCATGTGGTTTGGAGAGAGAACCAAGAGGACCAGCGTCGTCATCAAGTCAGCCAATCATATTACTATTATGATTACTATTACTGTTAACATTACTATTACTGTTACTGTTACTATTACTGTTAACATTACTATTACTGTTAACATTACGATTACTGTTACTATTACTATTACTATTATTATTACTATTACTATTACTATTATTATTACTATTACTGTTAACATTACTATTACTGTTACTGTTACTATTACTATTATTATTACTATTACTGTTAACTACTATTACTATTATTATTACTATTACTGTTAATTACTATTACTATTATTATTACTATTACTGTTAACATTACTATTACTGTTACTATTATGATTACTATTACTGTTAACTACTATTACTATTACTATTATTATTACTATTACTGTTAACATTACTATTACTGTTACTGTTACTATTACTATTACTATTATTATTACTATTACTGTTAACTACTATTACTATTACTATTACTATTATTATTACTATTACTATTATTATTACTATTACTGTTAACATTACTATTACTGTTACTGTTACTATTACTATTATTATTACTATTACTGTTAACATTACTATTACTGTTACTGTTACTGTTACTATTACTATTACTATTACTGTTAACATTACTATTACTGTTACTGTTATTATTACTATTACTGTTAACATTACTATTACTGTTAACTACTATTACTATTACTATTATTATTACTATTACTGTTAACATTACTATTACTGTTACTGTTATTATTACTATTACTGTTAACATTACTATTACTGTTAACTACTATTACTATTACTATTATTATTACTATTACTGTTAACTACTATTACTATTACTATTACTGTTAACTACTATTACTATTACTATTATTATTACTATTACTGTTAAGATTACTATTACTGTTACTGTTATTATTACTATTACTGTTAACATTACTATTACTATTTTTATTACTATTACTGTTAACATTACTATTATTATTACTATTACTGTTAACATTACTATTAATGTTACTGTTATTATTACTATTACTGTTAACATTACTATTACTGTTAACTACTATTACTATTACT